>NC_133354.1:1000200-1305200 GCF_030506205.2 Paramisgurnus dabryanus | reverse complement strand
GAATAAGAGAACCAAACAGGATATAGATGGCGTACACACACATTTGTATAATGTCAATGAGCTTAATGGGAAGAGTTGCAGAGTCTGTTGGTAATTCAGTTATGTTGAGGTTGATGGTGGAGTTGTTCATGTTTTCTTTATCTTCTCGTCTCAAAAACCTTGCAAAAATTGAATAAGTTGCAACTGTGATCTTTAGGAAGAGTGGGTGTACCAGGGAATCCAGACTGAATGAAAGAAACAAAACAAATCCAGAAATTTTCACAACATCGTTTGAGGCCAGACTTCTTTTATTCATACCCAGATCACAAGTAAACCCAAAATAATCATAAATTCCCAATTCCACTTTTATATACAAATAATTATAGTGCAGGTCATGATTAAAACACCTTAAAATGAAATATGAAAGAAGAACGTGGATCCGTCATATGAATATGATTCAAGTCATTTTTTAACTGATAATCCTCAAATCTCTTCATAAATAAACCATCTAGAACAGATTTGTGGTTCAGATTTACCATCAAAAATTACTTATTTACAAACCAGACTCTATTAGAGCTTGTGCACATGCCAAGAGGTTTAGTAAACGATGACTTAGATGATCCGTCTAAGCTAAAACATGGCTTAAATGGAGTATGGCCATAAGACTACATGTACAGTATTGCAGCAGTTCCCATATTGTTCATCTCGCGACCCACCAACATATATTTAAATGAAAATATATTTCATTAAATTGAGTAGTTTTTATTTTCCTTGTCATTTTATTATTTAAATATAACTTTATTTGCAATATAAAAATTCCTTACAGTATATCATATCAAAATTATTTGTCATAAGAAACAAAAAAACTGTTTTGTTTGTTTTGTTGTGTGTCATGAGTCAGTAAAGTTTACTGCAGCAGTGCACATTTTGTATTCACATTATTTTTTTAAGATTAAAAGCCCTATCAGACCCAATTACAGTCACATTTTCGCATAATATTATGAAAAAAACACAAGAGAAAGAGTTTGTCACCTGAAGAGTGAATCCTGTCCAGTATCTCTACATGTAGATAAATCGCTGTTTTCTTGCACAAAGCTGTCACAAGTATATAAGCACGGATATGGATGTGATATTGCAATTTACCGAATCATCCATTATGCAAACAATACGTATGCAAATAAAGTTTTAAAATGGTTCATAACAGGTAGCCTTACATCCAGGTGGTTAACCTATTTGAATAACAATGCACAGATGCTTTCTACGGATATGTAATCTAATTCATATATCAACATGTATTGATGTAATTTAATAACTACTCACACATCACCATGTAACCCAAACAAAGCTTTGGGAGTGCGGCTCTTCAGCAATTTCAATTCAAGTTTTATTTGATCAAAACGTATACCTTGTTCATCGCATATTCAAATATGTGCACTACCAAGGGTTTTCAAACTTTTTTTGTGTAGGGACCACTATTTGTAATCAAGAATTTTCGCGGACCATTTTATAATACTCATAATAAAATATGTCCTGAATTTATCTGCACCTCTAAATAGGTTTACTAGCACTAAAACTATAACTGGTCATCACATCAGTACAGCAGATTCTTAAAACATATTCTTAAAAAAAATATTTTTCTTAAAAAAAAGTTATTATTTTATATTTAATTTTGCCTTTACACGGACCACCTGCATTACCTTCACGGACCACTAGTGGTCCGCGGACCACAGTTTGGGAATGGCCGCTGTAGACTTCATGGTACGTTTGTGTGTGTGAAGTCTCCACTATGCAACAGTCTGGATCACACTACATTTAGGGGTGGTTTCCCAGACAGGAATCAGACAAGTCCTAGACTAAAATAAATGTAAGAGCTGTCCAGACTGAAACAACTAGCACGGACATATCTTAAAATATACTCACCTAAAGGATTATTAGGAACACCTGTTCAATTTCTCTTTAATGCTATTATCTAATCAACCATTCACATGGCAATTGCTTCAGTGCATTTAGGGGTGTGGTCCTGGTCAAGACAATCTCCTGAACTACAAACTGAATGTCAGAATGGGAAAGAAAGGTGATTTGAGCAATTTTGAGCGTGGCATGGTTGTTGGTGCCAGACGGGCCGGTCTGAGTATTTCGCAATCTGCTCAGTTACTGGGATTTTCACGCACAACTATTTCTAGGGTTAACCAAGAACGGTGTGAAAAGGAAAAAACATCCAGTATGCGTCAGTCCTATGGGCCGCACTGTCTGTTTTGGCTGAAGGGTCTGAATTAGAGTCCCATGAGCTTCCCGTCTCAACAAAGTTATCTGAACCTAAGTTTCCTGAATTTCCTGTCCTGACCATAATTCCTGTTTCTGAGTTCCCTGAGGTTCCTGTAAAGGCCGAGATGGTTACTCCTGAGTTTCCTGAATCCTGTAGGTCAGCTAACATGGTCGCTCCCAAGCCCCATAGACTCTCTTCCCTTGCCAAAATGGCCATGCACGACTCTTAAAATCTCTGTCCTGCCAAAGATGGCCATCCCCGAGCTCCCTGAACTGTCTGCTGGCCCAAGATGGCCATTTCCGAGCTCCTTGAACTCTTTACCTGGCCAAAGATGGCTGTCGCTGAGCTCTTTGAACTCCCTGCCTGGTCCAAGATGGCCATCCTCGAGCTATCTGAACTCTCTGCCACAAAAACCTGGACCTGAGGCCTCCTTCTGCTCTCTCCATCTGCCTAGGTTCCTGTTGTCGCCAGCGCCACCTTAATGTCCAGTTCCACCTGGATTGCAGCTGTCTTCAGCACCACCATGGGTTCCGGCTCCGCCCTGGCTTCCTGCTCTGCCCGCTCTGCCCTGGCTTCCTGCCCTGCCTGTTCCGCCATGGCTTCCTGACCTGCCCGCACCGGCCAGTTCCAATCCTCCGCCGACCCCTCACGGGCCTAGTGTATTTAACCACAGTGTTTGCCTTGTATGATGTCGGTGATTGTTAACCTTATGCTTTGTCTTTGATTTCGGATCTGCCTGTTTGGATTATGGTTACCTGTTGGATTATGGTTACCTTTACTTTATGTTCACTTTAATTAAATACTGCACTTGGATCCTCTGCCTCTGACTGTTATTTGAAGCATCAGGACTGTTCCCTATTTATGTGTTCAGTGAATGTATTCACTACAGGATATCGATCAAGACTCAGGGAGACAGTATCAAATTGGGGTAATTTACAAGTGCCATAAGTAATTTAAGGTCTAGATTTAACAACTGAAATACTTACATTTCTTCATTGACACAAACTGACTGAAACTACTTCATGTATCACCAGGAAAATTAGGCAAAATGCAGGAACCAAGGACATAACATCTTAACCCTCCATGCGGTTCAGCCATTTTGTCTTCTACAATGTGAAATGAGGCTGCTGCAACTTAGATTCACAAGAATATACTGCCCTCTACTGGACAGTTGAAATAACATCCAACTATATACACAATTAACTCAAGGCCTTTAATACAGACTGTTTGCATTTAGCAACCAACATTACAGCAACAAAGGCTTTTCTACAAAATATTAAATAAAGTGTGTTCAATACTTATTCCCTGTGTCATTTCGCTTTATTTATTATGACTCAACCTGTATACTTAAATGTTCAGATTTCTTTGTATGAATTCAATATTTGGCTTGATGGCTACATCTGGTGGAAATTTTGTGTCAATGGCCCAGAAATCCATTTACCAGGCATGAAAACGGGTCAGGGGTGAAAAAGGTGAGAAAGGCGCTCGAGGGGCGATGTGGCCTCTGATCGGGGCCGCTAGGTGGGAGGACCCCCCCAGAATAAATATTATGGCCTCATTAGGGAACATGCTGTAACTTAAATTATTTATTCTTCAGGCATGTGATTGGCCAAGGACAAAAAAGAAGGAAGGAACGCAACATCCCTCCATGTGCGCAGAAACAAAATGCACACCATAACATACGCAAAAAATACATTATGACCATTATTTCAATTATTTAATTCTTTCAAATGTAAAATATAAACATTAACTAGTGACAGAAACCATGTTTAATTAAATGGGTTGATAAATGTGGAAAGCTGTAACAAGTAGCATTCCCTTACTATTTTAAATCTGCAATAATTTTATTTTGCCATAATCTGACAATCAGTCACAAGGCCATACAATTTTAAGTTGGCCTTGCAATAGGGTGGACCTGAAGGCCTACATCTAATTTAAAATGAATTAATTTTACAATATAGTACTGGTTAAATGAATAAAAATTATGGTTTTTGAGTCATGGGTTGAATAATTTTCAGATAAGCAAAAAAGTGATGTGGGAAAATAAAATAAGAACAAATCAAGACATTACAAGCATATAAAATAGAAAAGAACAAAGTTACAAATAAAGTAAGATCTAACAGTATTGATTAGGTTGAAAAAACAGTATCAAATTAACATAACACTGTTTTTATTCTATAAATTAAATATAATTGATCCTTTTAAAGCTATAAAAGTGATTTTTCTTTTGTCTTTTGTAGTTTGATTAACATAATGACTCAAACATATGCATTTCTTATGAGACGAACTGTCCCTTTAACAACGGAAAAGCGATCACTCACACATGATCAACTGCTCACTTATAATAAACGACTGTTTTTATGAGAATACTTGCAGAGACTGTGGTATTACAATATAGTTTGTGCGTATATCTCCTGTCAAGCCCAAAAAATATGCGTTTGCTTTGCGTGATTTTTGAAACGCGCGTTGGGCGTGGGGCCCGTGGGCTTTTTAGTTTGTGCGCGTATGCGCACTAAAAACAGTTCACTTTAGCATTGTCGCTCAAATAGTCTAAAATCGCTTAAATGTTACTGTAAACTTTCTTATTAGCAGTATTAATAATAGTATGTTCTTATTACAGCATTTCATGCAATATTTAGCAGTTTCACCATATTTACATTTAAGTACTTACAGCCGTAGACCAATGACTTACAAGCGAGGAGTACTGTACGTCCATAATTCGTTCCAATCCATTCCAACAAAAATATTTTAGGTCACTTTGCAGTGTCAGTCTGTGTAGATATGTTGTTTTAATTGGTTGATGCCTTACAATTCCACAATGATAGTTTTACAGCGTTTTGTGTTGACTTTACGTCCCGAAGGCAGTCGCTCTACGCATCTTCAACAAGCTTGTATGACGAAGAACACAGAAATGCGGATGACATCACAGTAGCGCGAGAGCCGTTCGAAAGCAGACTTCCTTATGGCTTCTCGATTCACTCTCGTGATACTTTGATGTCACCTGCCTGCCTGTCGGGTTTTGCAACGCAGCATGAACTCAAACAAATCTAATGTGTGGGATACATGTTGGATGACAGTGAAGGGCGCGTCTACAAACAACGCGCGCACCCCCCCCCCCCCCCCAAATAAATGTTTTCTCATCGAATCTAGATGATTCACGTGGGTCACCTTTTTTGGCTTCAAAACGGCGAATTTCGCCGAAAGGTGAGGGATTTTCATGCCTGCCTTACTGATAAAAATGCTTTATCAAAAGTAACGTACAGTAGATCAAGTTAAGCATTTAATTATTGTGCAGAATGTTTTGGTGAGTATTGCCCCATTTTCATTCAATGTGTTAGGGTGTTTTCACATATACACTGTTTAGGTCGGCCCAAATGACGTGTCGCTCCGAGTACGGTGCGTTTGGGTCAGTGTGAACACAACAGCCACACTCGGGTGCGCACTAAACGGCCGCTCCGAGACCACTCTAAACAGGTGGTCTGGGAGCGGCTGTCGCCGAACTCTGGGGCGACCCACCTGTGGTGTGAACACTGCTGGACCTCGAGCCGAACCAAATACAGGAAGTTCTCCACATGTTTGAGCCACTGGGCTTTCGTTGTGACGTGAGCCGGGTGTTATATTGTGGGTTAACAACAAACAAGCCAATCCTGGTCCGTTGCAGAGATTCGCTGTCTTCTTTACGTTTGAGCTGATGATTTTATAAATGCATAGCTGTCCTCCACACACAAATAGTGACATTACGGGCTTTTTAGCAAACGGCTCCGTGAGAAAGGCTTTAATAGAACAGCTACGCAATTTCGCATTAAAGCATTAAAGCGTTTATCTCCACATCTTGATAGCTGCGCTCTCCCTGTCAGGCTGGTTGTCGTGGAAACGTGGGGGTGGTCATGAGACGGTAAGAGCTGTCAGAGACCAATGACAGCGCTGACCGTTGTCACATGGTGTACGGTGCGGCATTTCGAGTAAAGTAAAAAATATATATATGTGAACACGGACCGCACTAACTGAAAAATTATACAATGTATTTTGGTGCGCTCCGAGGCCGCACCACGGTGCGCACCAACATATGTGAAAACAACCTTAATGCTATAATGTGATACTGGGATGCTTTATAGGGTTCCTAAAAAAGTGCAACATGCCTAAACTGGTTATTTATCTGTTTTTTGGCTTTAAACCCCATCCTGGCCCGTATCGCCATGCAGTCAAAAGCAAACTTGGTTTGTACGTGGGTTTATGTAATGCCAAATTGTCAAATTACCCATAAAGCCTCAAATGGATGCTTACTGACGTAATTCACAGGTGTCTCATCCAGATGCTTTCCCGTGTGTGCTGCAAACAAGTGCTTTTATATACAGAAAACATCCCAGAGAAAATGCAAGATTTCAGTATGCTTAAAATGAATAAAATGTGTACAAGTACTGGAAGAAACAGTTTATTTGTTTGTTTGTTAGTTAATACATTTACTATGTACTATATTAACAAATAAAACTTCAGTGGATTCCCACTTCATTGGTCACTGATTTGACCATGTTTTTAATAATTATTAGTTAAGTTATCTGTTCAGGCTAGGAAGGAACCGGATGTTAAGCAACTAAAACCATTTTATAGTTAAGATTGTCTAACTTTTGGTGCATACCTAGTTCAGGCACTAGAATGATTATTTAACCCTAGAATTACCAACAGTAAATCAATGCAGTTTTATATATTTTTTATCCAGACAGTTTAGAAACAAATTACAGGATTCAACATGAACAGAAACAGGAAAGTTTTCCGGCTCTGCGAAGAAAAATAATCGGATGTACAAAACCAGCCACATAATAACACAAAAAACCAATAAACCAAAGAGCTTGAATATGCATTTCTAAGAAAATAGTAATAAATCCTGAGACACAATATGGCAGGTATATGATGACTGTGTTTACAGTAGTTATGAGAATGAGATAAAATGCTTTTCTCTTCACATGGTTTTCCTCCTCTCTCTCTCTCCCTCTCTCTCCTGGTCCTGACTGCTTCAGAGCTCTGAGAACAGCCACACAACAAAACAACTGAACGGAGAGAAAAAAGAGGAACTGCACTGTGTAGAACAATGAAAAAATCAAAAAATTTAATGAGGCAAACATAAACATAGCACACAAACAAGAACCAAAACTAATGATCCAGGCAGCAGTGCAACAGATCAGTCTGTATCTGAGAGGTTTGTACTTCAGAAAGGTTACAGGATGAACCACAGCCAGGTAACGCTCAACACAGATCAGACACTGAAACAGAGGTCGACCGGTGATGCATAGTCCTATTGTAAAACGTTCCACTAAATAAAAACTTGAAAACCAAATTGACAGTATATTGAAAAAACAATTCAGACAGATTCCAATCTCACAGACAGAGAGATTTAGGTTAAAAAACTCTGATGCAATTTTGTTTTTTGTTCCTGTGACGATGAGCCATATAACATAAGAGTTAATAAGAGAACCAAACAGGATATTGATGCTGTACACACACGGTTGTATAAGGTTCATGAGCAAACTGAAAAGAATTGTAGAGTCTGTTGGTAATTCAGTTATGGTGAGGTTGATGGAGGAGTTGTCCATGTTTTTTTTTTATCTTCTCAGCTCAAAATCTTGCAAAAACTAATATTTGTACCAAGGAATCCAGACTAAATGAAACAAATCAAAACAAATCCAGAAATGTTAAGTAAATCGTTAAAAATCACTTTATATACAAATAATTATAGTGCAGGTCATAAAAGGATTAATTCACCTTAAAATTAAACATGAAAGAAGAACATGGATCACTCATATGAATATGATTCAAGTATTTTTCACTGATAATCCTCACTTCTCTTTATAAATAAACCATCTAGAACAGATTTGTGATTCAGATCTACCATCAAAAATAACTTATTTACAAACCAGTCTCTACTAGAGCTTTTGCACATGCCAAGAGGTTTAGTAAACAATGACTTAAATGATCCGTCTAAGCTAAAACATGGATTACAATTTGTAAGTACAGTAGTGTTTGATATTAGTTATCATATATGTACAGTTTACTGCAGCTGTGCACAGATTGTATTCACATTATTTTTTTAAGATTATACACCTTATCTATTGCATGATTTCTATTCGTACACTATGCCTGGGGCAATTACGGACACATTTTCGCATAATATTATAAACAAAAACAAATGAAAGAGAAAGAGTTTGTCACCTGAAGAGTAAATCCTGTCCAGTATCTCTACATGTAAATGAGTCGCTGTTGTCTTGCACAAAGCTGTCACAAGTTTATGAACACAGATATGAACGTGGATGTGTATTATAATATACTGAATCTTGCATTATGCAAACAATGCATATGCAAATAAAGTTAAAAAAATGTTTTTTACAGGTAGTCTTACATCAGAGTGGTTAAACTATTTGAATAACAATATACAGATGCTTGCTACGAATATGTAATCTAATTCATATATCATAATGAACTGTGATGTAATTTAATACCTACTCACACATCACCAACCCAAACAAAGCTTTGGGAGTGTGACTGTCCAGCAATTTGAATTTATGTTTTATTTGATCAAAACGTATATTCAAATATGTGCACTAGACTTCACAGTACATTTGTTACGACTATGCAACAGTCTGTATCTCACTACATTTAAGGGCGGTTTCCCGAACAGGAATTAGACTAGTCATAGACTAAAATAAATGTAAGAGCGCTCCAAACTGAAAACAACTTGCATGCATATATCTTAAAATATATCAGTTCCCTTTGTTTTACCTCAAAATGCACAGCAGTAATGTTTTTAGTGAGGCATGTTTGTAAACACTAGTTATATTTCCTAATTAAACTAAGGTCTACTCCTGGTTCAAGATAATCCCTGTCTGCATGGGAAACCACCCCTTGGTCTTCCTATGGCTATTGGAAAATATTACTAGAAACTCTTTCCATGGAAAAAAAAGATTAACAATCTTATTATTACAACAAAAACATGTACTGTACATACGAACGCACACACATATGCACGCATGCTCACTCCTGCCTCAACTTTTTCAATTAAAATGCAGATGCGCGAACTGGCCGGGATTTGAGAAGTCGCCAAGCCATAATGAATTGAACCTCTGCAAAGCCCCGCCCCCCTTCATTACTGTTGCTATGTCCGGGCACTTCCAGCATCAATTTGGGCACTCCCTGTGGAAATAGTGACTACTTTCTAGAAAATTAAATGTTGATTTCAGACATAAGCAGACAGAATGGTCTGTGATTTGCATTTGAGGGATATATTTAGGATGTGAGGGTAACTATAAATGAAAACAAACTGAACTACTGCACTGAACCAAAGAGTATAGACGGTTTCAGCCGTAACAACATAAACAAGCGGCTGTCGCGGTCCGCACGTAAGTTCCGGTAATCTCCGCTAATAATAAATAACAACAAAGTTCTTTAAACGTAGTTTATTTATATAACAAGCAAAAAAAAATCAACACATAGATTACTTAGGAAACCAAAACATTTGTTATTTTCGACAAGGCATTTGTTCAAGAGATCAGTTTAGCAACTAGTCAGACCATTAAAAAAACGAAACCGGAAGTAAGGTTCGGATCCAGACGTGTATCACGTGCGTCCGATGAAACCGTCTATAGAAGTACAAGAGGGGAAACTCTCATTCGTTTTTGGCAACAGTCGCTGGGTGGCGCTTCAGTAGCGCAGCCGCCATTTTGGAATGAAAATTCTCACAGCCAATTAATTCTCAGCGAATCTCACAGCCAAATCAGAAGCACAATAGTAAGTATCTTAAATTAAAATTTTGTTCACTTGCTACACCTACACGAAACGCTGTATTGTCTTGTATGTATGTGTTGATTTGTTGTTGTTATCAGTTGTGGAATCCAATCATTAAATAGATACACATTTAATGTATTTTTTTCTTGCTTTATTATGTAATTCTATTTTATGCTACTTTACACATTTACTACTATTATTAGTTACCAACTCCACTAGGTATGAAATATATTTTGTACATATTAATCCTCTGGATCCCACCACAAACATTATAATCTTAGAGAATATGATGATGTTATCCTATAATTGCCACTTTTGGACAGTGCCGTGTTTTTTTACTTAATCCATTTCGAGCAATTCGGATGCATATGTTTGTATATGTGTGTGTATATGGAGCCAAAATATTATGTGTGGATGAGTTTATGTCGGTATGTTTGTATGTAAAATTAATATCTGAAAATATCTGAAAAGCTGTAAAAAGGGATAAATGATCACTGGTCTGATTGTATGTTATTCTGTGTTATCATCATTCAGTTTGAATTTGATCTTTTAATGTACAAAGTAGCTGATATTGCTATTACTTCTAGTTGACTCCCGATTCGCTTTCATTCCAAAATGGCGGATTCATGGGGCTGCTGCTAGGCGCTGGTGTTGCAATGGAACGTTCTATTGAGTTTCCTCTCTTGTACTTCTATACTCTTTGACTGAACTACTAAACTATAGCTCTTTGTTCACTAATCATTAAAAGCAAAAACAGCACTTATAAAGTCAAATTCAGTTGGTCATCGTAAGCGTTAACTACAATGTCCTTGTTGTAATGACATAACGTGTGGCATCATTTTGTGCTTCAACATAAAAAATTTGTCATTTTCTAGTAAAATGTATAATTCATGTACTGTTTTATCTAGCAAACGTTAGAAAATGATTTATTATGTTTTTACCACTTTCAATTACAAAAGAGCTTTGAAACTCTCTCTCAAAAACAAGGAAAATTACTTGTACAACACCAGGGTGAAAAAATTGCAAAAAATAAAAAGTTTAGTAATGTATTATGAGTAATCCTAATATTACATATAGTTATAATATATGCAATTAATATATGGTAATAAATAAATGAGTTAAACTGTTAAACACTTTCTTTGCTTCATTTTGAGTGGGTGTGATGAATGTCTGGACTCTGGATGAATGTATTTTGGACCATTACTCCTTACAAAACATCTCCAGATCAGTTAGGTTTGATGGTTGCCGAGCAAATCATATCTCGCCACAATATGGTACCTCACAATTACTTTCCAATTCATTAACCATTGCTTTAACTAAACTGTGTCTGCATTATTTATTATATTCAGAAAACATATTTTGCCCATAAATATTTGAATGCTTTGCTCAACAACAATGTAAAATGTCTAATGGTCCAATTTAGATGCTTAAAATATGGATAAATAGTGTCCCAATTGTTATCTAATCATAAATATACCAAAGTTAGTTTATGAAGTTAAAAGTAGCCTATTACAGTTTGTAAGATATGTATGTGTAATTAACACACAGTCATGCAAATATATTGTATTATAATTCAAAATAATACTCAAATTACACCCAGAAAAAAAATCCATGTCTGGCAACCACGGTGTATATGTCATATATCAGGGATAGGCAACTACGGTCCTGGAGGGCCGGTGTCCTGCAGAGTTTAGCTCCAACTTGCCTCAGCACACCTGCTTAAAAGTTTCTAGTATGCCTAGTAAGACCTTAATTGGCTGCTTCAGGTGTGTTTAATTATGGTTGGAGCTAAACTCTGTAGGACACCGGCCCTCCAGGACCGAAGTTGCCCATCCCTGTCATATATCATCATCATGCAAAACAACACAATCATTCAAATTTTAAAGGTTCATCGCCTGAAGAGTAAACTCTCAGTGTTTCTGTCAGAATGTGATGTGCATGGTTTACTTACAATAAACAACATCACAGCTATGCAAATATTGAATGTGAAAATCATGAGGTCGTATTTCAAACTGATAGATGCCATTTCATCCCTTATTTGTTTGCATGCACATTATAAACACATTCATCCAAATAAGATAGTCACTACAAACACTAATGCATCACATTCAACAAGAATTCCAGGAAAGCGTATACTGTAATAATCACAAAGTACAGTCATTTGTGTAACATTAGAAATGTTATTCATTGTATTTGAATCATTTTCTAAATAGGGGTTCATTTTTACTCATCTTATTTTTGATGGAAGAGTGCAATATGCATCAAAGAGTGTGATAGTGTCAATTATTTGTTATATCTAAAAAAGCTTATAAATTTTTGCATTAAAGTTATCCATGTTACAGAGAAATCTTGTTTAATTGCAAAAACAACTTTCTTCACCAAAAAAAATACAAAAATTAGTATTCATAAATGTTGTTTTTGATGGTAAACATAAGCTCAGATTTTTTGTGTTCGGTGCAGATAAAGAATAGGCTGTACAAAACCAGCCAGCATAAAACAAATAAAACTAAATGTCCAGAGAGCCTGAACAGACCATTGTAACAAAACACTAAGCAATCCAGTGACAGTAAATGGCACATATGTGATAAACATGCTGACAGTAGTTATGAGAATGAGATGAAACGCTCTTCTCTTCATGTGGTTTTCCTCCTCTCTTTCTCTCTCTCTCTCTCCTGGTCCTGACTGCTTCAGAGCTCTGAGAACACTCGAAAGGCAAAAAAACTTGATGGAGAGGAAGAGTAGGAACTGAATCGCAAAGTACCAAGTATACAAATAAAAGTTAAATGAAATCAATAAAAGCAAGCAGCACAGACAGGATAAAAGACAAATGATCCAGGCAACAGCACAACACATGACTCTGTATCTGAGAGGTTTGTACTTCAGAAAGGTTACAGGATGAACCACAGCCAGGTAACGCTCGACACAGATCAGACACTGAAACAAAGGACGACCGGTGATGGTTAATCCAAAGAAAAACTCTGTACAGGGTGTGAGACTCAGAAACCATTTTGTGAGCAGAATAAACAGAGAATTCCAAGACAAAATGATCTCACAGACAGAGACATTGAGGCTGAAAAACTCGGATGGATTTTCACTTCTCCTGATAAGATACACAACATAAGAGTGAGTAGGAAAACCACACAAAAAACTGAAGCTCAACATACACATTTCTGTTTTGCCAATTTGCCAAAATCCAGCTGGTGTGAGATCGATGGACGCATGAGGTGAGGTGAAATTCAACACAGAGTCATTCATTTTCTCTTGTCAGGTCAGGAGCTCGAAAATCATATGAGTGGAAAATGATGAAATTGTTATCTATTGAAAAAGCGTATATATAACAGTGTTACTGATCAAAACGGCATCAATACAATTATAAATAGCCAGCTTAAGTTTGTCTAAATAGCAATCGTATGCACTTATGCAGAAAACGTTAACACACCAGTGTGCATTTCAAACAAAACATAGAAAAACAGAAACAAAATGTATTCAAATGTTCTTCTTTTCTTTTTTGCATAACAACTGAAACGGTTGTTTGAGATGCATTTTGTCTAAAAACGATATGACTACATTTGGATTGAGTATTCAAATTTTAAACAACAAAATTTGATTTACAATCTCATAAACCAGCAATAACTATACAGTACATCATTTATCAGTAAAAAAATAAAGGGTAAAAAGTTTGTCACCTGATGTTGAATGCTCAGTCTCTCTGTATTTACATGCATTCTGTCATTTTATAGCTTGACTTTAGAGCTGTCACAAGGACACATTATGTGTAATTTAATCCAAGCTATGCAAATATTTCATGTGAAAAATGTGAGGTTAAAAAAGATGGCGTTACATACATTTTTTAACAGCAAAATGCATTTGTCAAAGCTGGAAACTTTCCATGGGAATATATGGGAATTAACAGGAATTAATAAACTGGGAATTTGAAAAAAAATGCAGAATTGATTATAACAGGGAACTTAAATTAAAAAAAATCTTGGATCATAATTTTGTTTCAAACCAGATTTAATGCAATTTCAATTAATTTCTACCCTACACATTTTTCAGTCACATGCATCCTGCTTACTGAAGGGCCATTGAGGCCACACCCCCTGCATACTTGCATTCTTCTATAACATGGAAAGATTATTTTTTTTGAAGCCTGTAAATCAGAAAGCTTAATGTAAGATAGACTTATTTCTAGGGATGCACCAATAGGATTTTTTTGGGGGAGGCGATACCGATACCGATTTAAACAGACAACTTCTGGCCGATGCCTGTACCGATATTAAACACTTTTATACAATACTATACAGTTGGTCTATTAGCTAGTTTATTTCTGCATCAAATTATTTTTACTGAACATGGATTGGATCTAATTAACATTCAACTGACCAACGTAATAAGAGAGGCACAAATTAAGCTAAAACAAATATAATAAGACAGCATGACAACCTTCAAAGGTGGTTTTTGCTATTTAGCATTTATTTTATTAACAACATTAACATTTTTTTTTACATATAATGGATTTCTTTATGCATTTAATTAATAAACAATCGGTATCGGCCTTTCTCGTGCTATTGGCGATATGCCGATGGTTTCAAATTCATCAAAAATCGACCGATAAATATCGGCGGCCGATACATCGGTGCATCACTACTTATTTCATTGAAAATGTATGTGGCTAGCTATGTTGTGGCTAGTGCATGCTCTTTCTATGCTCATCAAGCTTGCATTTATTTGAACAAAAAAATTGATTGGCTTAAAGGAGTAGTCCACTTTAAAGATGGGGTCCATTGACTTTTTATAGTAGGAAAAAAAATACTATGGTAAGTCAATGGGCCCCATCTATAAAGTGGACTACTCCTTTAATGAGCGTAAGTATCAGGATTTTTTTCTTTACTACAGTACTTGCATTAAAAGGTTTTATGGTTTTGGAAAGCAGGGGAGTTTTCCAAGCCGAAGTAGATAAAGAACAGGCTGAACAAAACCAGAAAGACCATAGCAAATAAAACCAACAAACCAAAGAGCTGGAAAAAGTTGATTTGTAAAAATATAAATGTATCCTACGAGGATAAAAGGCAGATATATGACAACCATAGTCACAGTAATTACTAGAATATGATGAAACACTCTTTTCTTTGTGTGATTTCCCTCCTCTTTCTCTTTTCCTTTCTCGCCTGGTCCTGACTGCTTCAGAGCTCTGAGAACAGCCAAACAACAAAACAACTTAATGGAGATGAAGATGACCAAAGGTACAGCAAAGAACCATGCGTAAACCAAAATCCTGAATGAGACCAAAGTAAACATGCAGGTCAAACAGAAGCCAAGACTGATAATCCAGACAGCAGTGGAGCAGATGGCTTTATATCTGAGAGGTTTGTACTTGAGAAAGGTTACAGGATGAACCACAGCCAGGTAACGCTCGACACAGATCAGACACTGAAACATGGGACGACCGCAGAGGCCTAGTCCTGAGAAAAATAAGTTCAATATCTTCAGGCTTGAATACCAGTAAGACAAAATAGTAAACAAACTATCAAGACAGACACCGATCTCACAAATAGAGACGTTTAGGGTGAAGAAGTCTGTTGATATTCCAGTTTCTGTGATGATAAGCCATATAACACAAGATTGTGTAGGGAGACCAAAGAGTAAATTGATGATTGACGTACACAATTCAATAGTGCTCAATGACCCAATGAAATAAGTTGAAGAGTTTGTGATTGATTCAGTTATGGTGAGGTTCACTGTTGAGTTATTCATGTCCACTTTATCTTCACAATGAGAACTGCAAAGGGAGGAGAGAAACATAAACATACCAGGACATTCAAAAACAATTTAGGAAAAAGTGAGATTTCAAGCCCTAATTCTACAAAATACTTCATTTAAATCCAGATTTTTCAAGTGCATTATATTTTAAACAAGCTATTGTTAAAGTCCCATGTCAGCAATTATCAAATATCCAGAAAATAATCACTTATGTCATTTTATCCACATTTACTCTCCTTAAAGGGATAGTTCACCCAAAAATGAAAATTCTCTCATGTTGTTACAAACCTGTATAAATGTCTTTGTTCTGATGGACACGAAGGAAGATATTTTGAGGAATGTTTGTAACCAAACCATTAGTGGACCCAATTTACTTCAACAGTAGGAAAAAATAATACTATGGA
This sequence comes from Paramisgurnus dabryanus, assembly GCF_030506205.2. NCBI lineage: Eukaryota > Metazoa > Chordata > Actinopteri > Cypriniformes > Cobitidae > Paramisgurnus > Paramisgurnus dabryanus. The sequence goes on along the minus strand of NC_133354.1, from coordinate 1,289,018 downwards.
AGTAAATGGGTCCACAAACGGCTTGGTTGCAAAATTTTTCAAAATATCTTCTTTTGTGTTCATCAGAACAATGAAATGTATACAGTTTTGTAACAACATGAGAGTGAATAAATGACAGAATTTTCATTTTTGGGTGGACTATCCCTTTATAACCACATTTATGTGCAATATCCTACTTTATATTTCCCATTAATATATTCCATTTAACCTCTTACATCTTTCCTAGAGTATAAAACAGCTCATTTTACTCAATACATAATCATCAAGTTGCCCATAAATTTTACACTTATGCCTGACAAAGTAATGGATGACAAAAAAAGATACTATCCAAAAAGGGACTTCATCACCTGAGGATTGAATTTCCAGTCTCTCCTGATGTAAATAGGTCTCTGCGCTGTTTTTGTAGATTTGCTGTCATAAGGATATATGTGACTTCATATAAAACGTACCACAGGAAACAATACTTATGCAAAATATATTTATGCAAAAAGGGTCAAAAAACATTATGGGGTTTCAAAATGATGGATGGTCTTCTATTCAAATAGTTAAAAACATTTGAATAGAAAAAAAAATATTTTTTTCCATTGTCGGACAGTAGCTAAGATGAACTAAAACTAGCTCATAAACTCCAATCATTTGATGTGTTTGTGTATGATACAGCTGCTTCTGTATCGATTGTAATGGACTGCATTTTATATAGCGCTTTCATAGACCAATGGCCATCCAAAGCGCTTTACAATTTTGCCTCACATTCACCCATTCACTCACACATTCATACACCGACGACGGTGTCAGCCATGCATGGCGCCATCCAGCTCGTCGGGAGTAGATGGGGTTAGGTGTATTGCTCAAGGACACCTCGACACTTGGTCAGGTGGAGCCGGGGATTGAACCACCAATCTTCCGATTTGTAGACAACCTACATGAACCACTCAACCACTGCCGCCCCGATTGTAATGGACTTTTAAAGGTAGCTAATTATACGGAAAAAAAATCGGTTTGTAACCATTATTAGGGATGTGACTGAAGGAATGCATGACTATGAGTTAAACATGAAAGTGCATTACATAACAAATATCTAAACTCCGGGGCAGAACTAGTCATAAAGTTAGGGCAGATAGCATGGCATAACCAATTCACAATAAAACTTGTGTGAGTTTTAAATCAATGATGCACATGTTTCTGTTCGATAAGCTGCTTACGTATAATACAGTAACACCTTTGGGAAGAGAGACTCGAAAGAGCTGCATCTGTAAAGGATGCCTGTAAAGAAGTACGCATCCCTCGAAATGCTAAAAAATGAATGGCAAAAACACAACTGTTACAACAGTGGTTATTTAAAATTGTAATTAAAGTTTTTTTTTGTTTTTTTTTTAAGCTGCATTTGGTGGTGAGGATGCGAAATGAAACTAACCTCAATTTCAAAACACAAAGAGAAGCTGTGGTAGCTGCCTGCCACAGGACAAACATGTCGGCGCACATGCACACACACACTTACAGATGCACGTGCAAACACACATCCATTAATTTTAGCAACGGCTCTGCCCTGGTGTACCACAAGGAGGATGAAGAATAAGCTTCCTGACCAGATCATTAAACATCATTCAGCATCTGATAAAGCAGTATGAAAATTTACTGAAACATTGCAACTCATATTTCCATTCTGACCACTTCACTGCAGTGCTGAGTTACATAATGTGCAATATCTGGTCTTTATTATTTTTTTTGTAATTTTGGTATTATGTGCTATTTTTCTACTTTATTATTATTGTGTGACACAACCCAGTCTCACCCCATGGCGTCAATATTTGACGACACTTGACCATGCGTCAATATGTTGACGCGGAGGGTATACCTTTCGCGTCACTTTTTGACGAACTGGGGACTTCAATACTATCAGGTACGCGAAATTCTCTTTCCTATTTTCTTACCATTTTCTACCATTTTCGCGTCGGTTTAGGGTTAGATTTACATAATGACATCCCTACCCAAACCTATCCCTAACCCCAATGTCAGTTGACAACTGTTTAATTTCGCGTACCTAATAGTATTGAAGTCCCCAGTTCGTCAAAAAGTGACGCGAAAGGTATACCCTCCGCGTCAACATATTGACGCATGGTCAAGTGTCGTCAAATATTGACGCCATGGGTGTGAGACTGTGTTGTGTGACAATGTTATATTGTTGTTATATATATAGCGGGGAAAATTCGTTTTTGACACATCAGCATTTTTATCAGTAAGGGGATTTCTAAGTGGGCTATTGACACATACATTTCCACCAGATGTGGCCATCAAGCCAAATACTGAATTCATACAAAGAAATCAGAACATTTAAGTATACAAGTTGAGTCATAATAAATAAAGTGAAATGACACAGGGAATAATTATCAAACACACTTTATTTAATACTTTGTAGAAAAGCCTTTGTTGGTGATTACAGCTTCTATACGCCTCTTGTATGGAGAGAACAGTCGTCTGCATTGCTCAGGAGTGATTCTGGCCCATTCTCCCACACAAATGGTATTTAAATCTTGAAGGTTCCTTGGGCCTCTTTTATGAAGTTTGATCTTCAGTTCTCTCACTGGGCTATTCAAGCAACTTGATTTTCTTTCTTTGAAACCACTTCATTGTTTCCTTGGCCTTGTGTTTGTCCACCCTCTTTTCATTTTCAGCGTTATGGTAGATGGCAGCAGATTTTTATCCAGAATGTCCCGGTACATTTCTATAATGGCCCCCACAGAGCTCACATGAACATTCAGCATTCTGGAAATGCACTTATAACCATTCCCCCATTCAACGGTAAGATTATAAAGATCATGAGATAGTCTTTGCTTTTACCCATCATGAAGTCTTTCCTGTGTGCCTCCTGAGTAATGAATAGCTTTAATAGGCCATCAATTAGGAGCTGATAACAATTAGCAGTGATGGGGGCAGGGTTTCTCTCTCAATACTTTCTATGCCATTTTGCACCTTGTTTTCTTTATGTGTTCAATACTTATTCCCTGTGTCATTTCACTTTATTTATTATGACTCAACTTGTATACTTAAATGTGCAGATTTCTTTGTATTAATGTTTTATGTATATGACATTAAATTTGACAGCGCCAATGAATGAATGCCCCAGAATTAGCTAGCTAAAAAGCTACATTTCATCTGTAGTCCCTTGCTAAAAGTTACATTGCTAAAATATCAATCAATAATGGAGAATTTCTTTACATGTCACCTATTTGTAGAAATTCTAACATAATTTTAAATTAATCACAACATCACAATTGCTACAAACATCCCCCAATGAATGTTAACCATATGAAACCATAAACATCCCCCAATAAAAACATAACCCCATACAATTATTACATCCAAAATTAGATCATCATAAGATCATCACAAGACATCATGAGACAATAGGATTAAATAAAGATCAATTTTACTCAATGAATTTTAAGCAAGAAACTAACAAATGAAATGTGTTCTACTAATACAGGTAGAATATCATCAAGGCATGTCCGAATCCAATGTTAGGTTTACTTCCTGACACCTGAGATCTTGTCCCACAATTCTATGCGTGTGTGCGCATGGGGAATGTGATTGGTCGAGCCTGGTCGAGTCAAAAAAATCAAATGGCAGCCTAGAAAGCACCTGGAGCACAAATTTAGTCTAAATAAATGTATATTTTCACTTTTTACACCTTTTAGTTGCATTTCTAGTGATCAATTAGCATTGTAGTTTTCAAATATGTGATTAGTTATCACAAAGGCGCTCTCTGTTTATATTTCAACACGCTGCCTTTGAAGTGTGTCCGAAAGCTTTTCTTTTAGCTGCCCTTACGCCTCATAAGTCATTGCCTCATGAGGCAGCTAGGCAACAACTCAGCTGCCCAAGTTTTCAGATGCAGCCAAGGTCTTCATGATCACTAAACAAACACAGGTGGTTAAGTTTAATTAGGGTTGGAGCTAAACTCTGTAGTGCTCGGCCCTCCAGGGTAAAATTTGAATAGACCTGTTTTATAGGGTTATTTAAAAGATGCAAACAGCCTAAACTGGTTATTTGTCTGATTTTTGGCTTTAAACCTCATCCTGGCCCTTGTCGCCATGCGGTCAAATGCAAACTTGGCTTGTACGTGGATTTATGTAATGAGAGTCAAATTACCCATAAAGCCCCAAGTTAATGCTTACTGATGCAATTCACAGGTGTCTCATCCAGACGCTTTTGATTTCAGTGCACTCAAAATGAAAAAAGGTTTACAAGAATAAGAAGAAAGAGTTTATTTGTGCATTTGTTAGTAAATACATTTACTATGTTCACTTCATTAGTCACTGATTTGTCCATGCTTATTAGTTTAGTTATCTGTTCACAGGTTAGGAATGCACAAAATGTTAAGCAACCAAAACTATTTTATATTTACGATTGTCGAACTTTTGGTCCATTCCTCGTTCAGGCACTAGCATGCTTCTTTAACCATATAGCTACCAATAGTAAATCCATTAATTTTCTTACCAGACAGTATAGCAACAAATTACAGGATTCACAATAAACAGCAGCAAGGAAGTTTTCCGGCTCTGTGCAGAAAAAGAATCGGATGTACAAAACCAACCGAAACATAACACACAAAACAAATAAACCAAAGAGCTGAAATACGCATTTCTGAGAAAATATCAATAAATCCTGTGACACAATATGGCAGGTATATGATAACTGTGTTTATAGCACTTATTAGAATGAGATGAAATGCTTTTCTCTTCACTTGATTTTCCTCCTCTCTCTCTCTTCCTCTCTCTCCTGGTCCTGACTGCTTCAGAGCTCTGAGAACAGCCAAACAACAAAACAACTGAATGAAGAGAAAGACGAGGTACTGCACTGAGACAAACCATGCAAAAAATTTTGAGGTAGACACAAACACAGCACACAAACAAGAGACAAGGCAAATGATCCAGGCAGCAGCGCAACACATCAGTCTGTATCTGAGAGGTTTGTACTTCAGAAAGGTTACAGGATGAACCACAGCCAGGTAACGCTCGACACAGATCAGACACTGAAACAGAGGACGACCGGTGACACCTAGTCCTGATGTAAAGAGTTCCACTACATCAAAACTTGAAAACCAAATTAACAGTATAGTGAAAAAACAATATAGACCGATTCCAATCTCACAGACAGAGAGATTCAGGTTGAAAAACTCAGATGCAATTTTGTTTCCTGTTCCTGTGACAATGAGCCATATAACAAAAGAGTGAATAAGAAAACCAAACAGTATATTGATGCTGCACACACACACTTCTAAAATGTCCATGAGCGAAATGAAAAGAGTTGCAGAGTTTGTTGGTAATTCAATTATGGTGAGATTTACGTTGGAGTTGTTCATGTTTTCTTTATCTTCTCGTCTCAAAATCTTGCAAAAACATATTAGTTGCAACTGTGATCTTTAGGAAGATTAGGTGTACCAGGGAATGAAACATAAAAAAAGAACTTTACTCATATGAATACAATTCAAGTCATTTTTCACTGATAATCCTTCTCTTCATAAACACATTTTTGCATCATATTATAAAAAACAAATGAAAGACAAAGAGTTTGTCACCTGAAGAGTGAATCCTGTCCAGTATCTAAATGAATCGCTGTTGTCTGGCACAAGTACTTTATATGAACACTGATATGAACGTGGATGTGTATTGTAATATATTTCATGTTGCATTATGCAAACAATACATACTGTAGGCAAATAAAGTTTAAAAAATGGTTAATAACAGGTAGTCTTACATCCAAGCGGTTAAACAATTTGAATATATTGCTACAGTATGGATGCAATCTAATTCATATATGACAATGCATTGTTCACCGGGAGTGCGCCTGTTAAGAGCCATTTTATAAAAGTTTTATTTGATAAAGCATATACCATATTCATCTATGTGTACTAAGCTTCACAGTACATTTGTTTATTTGAAATCATGACAAGGTGTGAGTTCATGTGAGTTCATTCTCTCTGTCACTCTCAAATTATAACACAAACACATACTGTACGTACGAATGCACGCTTGCTCGCTCCTGCCTCAGCTTTTGCGGTTGAAATGTAGGTGGCAAACTGGCCCGGATTTAAGATGTTGCCAAGCCTGAATAAAAAATCCGCCCCCCTTTGTTAGTGTTGCCATGTCCAACCACAGTATCAGCCATGGTGCCGCCAGCCTTTGTGAACTCCCTGGGGAAGTAGTGACTAATTTCTGAAAAAAGCTGCATGCTGCTTTCAGACAGAAGAAAACAGAAAGGTCTATGATTTGAATTTCGTACATTTAGGATGCACTAAAAAATGAAAACAAATTGAACTAGCCATTGAGATGGAGGATAACAACATTAAAGACCAACACTGTTCCTTTAAAGCTGGATATATAGCTCTCTGTTTACTATTACAATCAATAGAATCATATTCATTAATTCAATATGCTCAAAATAGAGTCAAACATGGATAAAGCTTACACTGGATCATCAGTAGAGTGTTTTATTTGAACAACAAAGTACAAACAACTGACAGCAAAATTTGATAACACACAATGGGCCCTATTTTAACGATCTGAAACGCAAGTGCGAAGCGCAACGCGCAAGTGAGTTTGTGGGCGGATCTTGGGCGCTGTTGCTATTTTCCCGGCGTGAGAAATAACTCTTGCGCCGGGCGCAAATCAATAAGAGGTTGGTCTGAAGTAGGTTCATTATTCATAGGTGTGGTTTGGGCGTAACGTCAAATAAACCAATCAGAACGCTATCCAACATTCCCTTTAAACGCAAGAGCGCAAGTTCCATGGCGGGTTGCTATTATTATGAAGGATTTACCAGGCGTACGCCAGGAGCGGTTCACAGCCGAGGAGACCCACGTCAAAGACAGAGAAGTTGTTTTGTATGTGGATAGGAGAAACCCGCCCAAATCAGCGTAGGTTAAACAGGCGTGAGAGGAATTAGCCACAATTGTCTCATCAGCTGGCATCCCCATCGTTGCGCCAGCATAAATCGGGCACGCCGTGTAACGGGAGGTGGATCTGCTTCTACACAGACGCCAGCAGAGGACATCGCTGCGTCCACCCTCACCGCTGAAAGGGTTTGGGGGCTTTGAAATCGGACCCAAGAAACGCAAGCAAGGTCCAACCCCAAAGCACTCTTACAAATCAAGTTCATATACATTAAGGTTTCTTATGAAAACATTTTAATTATTATTTACATAAAATAGGCTAAACGTAATACAGCCACACAACAAAGTTATGAAAATATTTTAATCGTTATTTGCATGAGAATAAATAAAAACTATCACCACAATGCTCACCGCTACGATTCCCCTTATCTCGTGTATTAATATTTTTTAGTGTAACAATTTATGATTTGCAAAAATAACTGTTGCATCTGTGTAGATTAGATGCAAAGTGTATGCGCGTTGTGCAAGCTATACATTATGGTCAAGCATGCGCCCTTAAAATAGCATAATGAACAACGCGCAACGCGCCACTGACTTTAAACTTTTTTTTTCTGGTTAGTGGCGCAATTGTTTTTTGAAACTGCAAAATAGCATAAGGGATGGTTTGCGCCGGAACACGCCTCTTTTTTTGCGCTGAACCGCCCAGGGAGCGCAAGTTCATTCCCTAGTTTGTCTGTGGAGGGAAAAACCCGCTGTGCGCCGTTGCAAAATACGAATGATACATGCGTCACTGACAAAGTCAATTGCGCTGGGTGCAAGATAGAGCCCAATGACTTAATATTTAGGCAAATGATAAGAAAAACAAAATACAATAACAGTACAAGAAAAATCAATTTATTTGTTTGTTTGTTAGGAAATACATTTACTAATGTTAACAAATAGGGGCGGTTTCCTGAACAGGGTTAAGATAAATCCAGGACTAGGCCTTAATTATATTAGGACATTTAAGACATTTTTACAAACATGACTTTTAGTCTGGGACTAGGATTAACCTTGTCTGGGAAACCACCCCTTAAATATTGATTTGTCCATGCTACTTATCATCAGTTTAGGTATTAGTTCAGGCTAGGAAAGCACAGAATATCCAGCAACCGATACAATTTGGCCATAAATAGCGAAAAAGCATTTTCAGTGAACGGATATGAAAAGATTTAATACATTTTATATAAAAAAAAAGTTTTTAATGATGAAAATGATGAAAAGTGAACTTCTGGAAACTTTTTAACTCTTTCCCTGCCATTGACAAGTTATCTCGTCAATGAAGAAAAAAAAAGATTTGCATAATTTTTTTTTCAAATGAATAGTTTTGGTTGTTGAACATTTGGTGCATCCCTTTGTCAGGCACTAGCATGCTTATTTAACCCTATAGCTACCAATAAATCCATTAATTTTCTATCTAGACAGTATACCAACAACATACAGGATTCACAGTTAACCGCACAAGGGAAGTTTTCCAGCTCTGCGCAGAAAAAGAATCGGATGTACAAAACCCGCCACAACATAACACACAAAACCAATACACCAAAGAGCTGGAATATGCAGTTTTGAGAAAATATCCATAAATCCTGAAACACAATATGGCAGGTATATGATAACTGTGTTTATAGCACTTATTAGAATGAGATGAAATGCTTTTCTCTTCACTTGATTTTCCTCCTCTTTCTCTTTTCCTCTCTCTCCTGGTCCTGACTGCTTCAGAGCTCTGAGAACAGCCACACAACAAAACAACTGAATGGAGAGAAAGAGGAGGAACTGCACTGAGTAGAACAATGAATAAATATAAACTTTTAATGAGGCAACAATAACCATTACAGACAAACAAGAGCCAAGACTAATGATCCAGGCAGCAGTGCAACAGATCAGTCTGTATCTGACAGGTTTGAACTTCAGAAAGGTTACAGGATGAACCACAGCCAGGTAACGCTCGACACAGATCAGACACTGAAACAGAGGACGGCCAGTGATGCTTAGTCCTGATATAAAATATCCCACTAAATCAACACTTGAAAACCAAATTGACAGTATATTAAAAATACTATTCACACAGATTCCAATCTCACAGAAAGAGAGATTCAGGTTGAAAAACTCGGATGCAATTTTGTTTTCTGTTCCTGTGACGATGAGCCATATAACAAAAGAGTGAATAAGAAAACCAAACAGTATATTGATGCAGGACACACACACTTGTATAAGGTCCATGGTCACAACGATAAGAGTTGTCGAGTCTGTTGGTGATTCGGTTATGAAGTTGACAGTGGAGTTATTCATGTTATTCAACTGTGATCTTTTATGAAGAGTAGGGAACCTAGACTGAATGAAAGTCATAAAAACAAATCTATATATGGTAAAATCATTGTCAATGCTAGTCTTTAAACTAAACTGTTGATGTTTTTGTGTATGTTATTCACCACAACAGTCTCAGTTTTAAAAATACTGCTGCAGTGCACAGATTGGATTTACATTTATTTCTTTAGGGTAATAGGCCCTATCTATTGCATAATTTATATTCATACACTATGCCTAGGGCAATAATACACACATTTTCACATAATATTTTAAAGAGAAACAAATAAAAGTTTGTCACCTGAAGAGTGAATCCTGTCCAGTATCTCTACATGTAAATGAATCGCTGTTGTCTTGCACAAAGCTGTCACAAGTATATGAGCATGGATATGAATGTGGATGTGTATTGTATTTATTGCATGTTGCACTATGCAAATACATATGCAAATAAAGTTTAAAAAATGGTTAATAACAGATAGTCTTACATACAAGTGGTTGAACTATTTGAATAACAACGAACAGATGCTTGCTATGGATGTAATCTAATTCATGACAATGCATTCTTCTGTGATTTAATTTACTAACTACTCACACATCAGCATTTAACCCAAACAAAAGTTTTTTACTTCACAAGGAAAATTTTAAACAACAGAGCTATAAACAATTTGGACATTGTTTGGATCCAGCAATATTTTAAACTGTGCAGACTGTTTGGAGCCATTTGAATTAAAGTTTTATTTGATCAAAATGTGTACATTGTTCAGCACCTATCCATGTATGTGCACTAAGCTCCACATTACATTTGTGTGTCTGATGTCACTATTCAACAACAGTCTGGTTCACACTTCATTGTTTCAATTTCAAGACAAATCCATCTTACAGAAACGTATATTATACCCTATCCCCCTAATCCTAAGGTTCAGGTTTTATCGTGAACAAAAAAGTTTTCCAGCTCGGTGCAGATAAAGGACAGGCTGAACAAAACCACCAAAAACATAAAAAACAAAACTAATAAATGTGGCTACCTCAACATACTGATCTATCATAATGCAATAGAATCCTGCAAAAGTATAGGGAGTATATGTGATAAACATGCTGACAGAAGTTATGAGAATGATATAAAACGCTCTTCTCTTCATGTGGTTTTCCTCCTCTCTCTCTCTCCCTCTCTCTCCTGGTCCTGACTGCTTCAGAGCTCTGAGAACAGCTAAACAACAAAACATCTGAATGGAGAGAAAGAAGAGGAACTGGACAGATAAGAGCCATGTATACACAACCATGTCATTTAAAACAACTACCAAAAACATGCACAAGAAACAGGATCCAAGGCTGATGATCCAGACAGCAGTGCAGCAGATGACTTTATATCTGAGAGGTTTGAACTTCAGAAAGGTTACAGGATGAACCACAGCCAGGTAACGCTCGACACAGATCACACATTGAAATAGAGGACGACCTGTGATGAGTAGCCCTAGTAAAAAAGAAACAATTTCCTCGAGACTTGAAAACCATATTGTCAGTATATCCAAGAAACAATTCAGGCAGATAATAATCTCACAAACAGAGAAATTAAGGGTGAAAAACTCTAATGCCGTTCCACTTTCTGATCTTGTGATGATGAGCCATATAACACAGATGTGTGTAGGAAGACCAACCAGGATATTGATGCTTGAAAAACAGGAATACAGAGAGTTCATCAGCCCAATAAAAGGAGTTGTAGAGTCTGTGAATGTTTCAGTTATGTTGTGATTCAGTGTTGAGTTATTCATGTCCACTTTTTCTTCTTTAACTGGGATCTATTGAAAGAGTAAATAGATCAGGTGATCCAACCTGCATGAAGAAATCAAAACAAATCAGAGAGTTTATAAAACATTTCAGACTCTAATGGACTCTAATATACAATAGCTTTTCTCTAAAATATCTCAGATATATTATATCACACTGTTACAAAAAATGTCAAATAGCCCCAAGCTGTCCTGTAGACTCTTACAAACTTTTTAGGGGAAAATGTTTATCCATCCCAGTAACAGAGACCAGTTTTGAAAACTTTTTTTTATAGAAGAGCTAAACAAATGTTAAGATTGTTAGTCAATATTTTTTTTGTCTTTCTGTTAACATATTGCTTCAGAATATTTTGAACACGCCACAAATTGTTGTCTACTTTATGATGAAACGTCAACTTTATGTGCTGCAATTACATAAGCCATTTATTGGTAGATAATAGTCAAATAGTAAAAAGTCAAAATTATTTTTGTGCTCCACAAGGTTATGGTTAATTTCTGAGAGAATTACAAACATAACTATATAATAAATTTATCATATAAATGTATCATACACACAACCTTGAAGAAGGTTGTTCATTATAATAAAAATAAGTTTACTTACATTTAGGCATTCAGAAGACGCTTTTAAAAAAGACTTTGAAAAGTGAAGAAAACAGCAAATTTTGCTTTTAGTCTCTGTATACATGCAAAGTAATTTTGGGGCAGTTCCATGCAAATGTCAACCTTATTATTAAAAGTATGTTTTACCCAAAGTTTGTACCCATTCTGAACTCTCAGATGTTAATATTTGGTGGTTTAAATGCAAATTATTTGTTAAAGTTTTTAAAGCATTTTATTCATAGCTAAGAAAGTGAACATTTGAGAGTTGTCACATCCGTAACAAATAAATGTCATAACATTGTTTCTTTCTCATAAATGTGCACAAGATGTTTTAATAAAATTAATATAAAATTTTCTTTGAAGAGCCATTTTATTTGAGTATTGTTGCTTCTGGTTTGTGCCTTTTAATACATTAAAATGTATGTTCTCCCAAAAAAAAAAAAAAAAAACCTTGTCACATCCATAATGCATGCATGTTTCCCTCATCTAAACTTGAAAACTTGTACGATAAATAGACTGATATTTTTCTGATGTCTGGAATCTATCTTTAGGGGTTTAGGAAAATATAAACAGATGGTTCAATACATTGGTACTAAATGCACTCTCTGAATTTATATTTTACATTTTGAAAGCAAAATGTCACATCCATATATTACACATCCATTTTATATATACTGTATGCAAACAAAACATGCAAATATTTTTTTTCCAAACATGGTTTGTAACATAAGGTCTTCTATTCAAATGGTTAATTTTGAATATGAATCCTCAGAAAATTTCTGTTACACTTTCTGTGAATAAATGGGAGGACCTACTACTCCTTAACATTTCAAGTAGTTTTACTGAATGTGTTAAATATAGAAATCCAGTATATATAGGCTAAACTGGGCTGACGTTTCAGATGCATATTTCCTGTGAGTATATTTTCATGTATACAGATTGAGCAAAATGGTGCTAAGCTTTGTAACATAATCCATCTAACTTGACAAATTATGATAAACTTTTTTTTTACCTGGACAGAGAATATCCAATGATATAAATATTTATAAAGCTCCTGTATTTTATACTCTAACTTTAAAGCTTTCTCACTGTACTGTATGTGATATAACAACAATTATGCAAATGTTTTAAATGATCATTGAAACATTGGCTTTTCTATAAAAAAAAAAGTTCAATATGGAATAAAACATATTGTACTGGCCAATTGTAACTGAATAGTCATAACATTAACATAAAAAATGCAAGTACATTTGACAATCATACTAAAGACTTCATGATCTCATATGAAGCCTTTTCTTTGGTTGAGCACCATCTTAAATCTAGGCAGAGTTAATCAAATTTCACACATTTTATTATCAGAGGTGTCAAGTAACGAAGTACAAATACTTCGTTACCTTACTTAAGTAGATATTTTGGGTATCTATACTTTACTGGAGTAATTATTTATTCACATAAATAATAGAGTAAGTATAATTCACGCAATTATCTGTACTTTCTTCTCCTTACATTTTAAAAATCGCCTCGTTACTTCTATTATTTCGGCTTGTTTTCTTTTTTTACATTCCAGCTTGTCATCGTTAAAAAAAAAACTATCTTGATAGATTCATCCATAGATATGTATAAAGGCTAGATGTCTCGTCCGCGCTGCTGGCCAATTGAGTGGAACGTCCGCATTTTGGCGGCCATCTTACCACAGGGCGCTCGCTCACTCGTAGCATTGAGTTTTAATGATGCAGGTACTTTTAAATGACCATAACTTGCTTAATTTTTTACCGATTTTCAAACGGATTGGTTTGTTATAAACGTCAAATATGTACCCATGACACTGCATACATATACAAAAATAAATAAAAAATTCATGAAACATGTTAAAGCATCCATAATTATAGCCACGTTAATAACTTTTGTAAAAAACCAAACCGTTTGAAAATCGGTAGAAAATTGAGCAAGTTATGGCTATTTTAAAATACCCGCACCATTAAACTCAATGCTACAAGTGCCCTATGAGATGGCCGCCAGGTGATGCCGTTAGGAACTCTGCGGTAAGACATCTAGCCTTTATACATATCTATGGATTCATCCAGATGAATGCGATTGTGGTTGCATAAACATACACCATTCCGACTCCCTATTGGTTTGTACGCAATCCCCGCCCCCCCAGCTGACTGCAGATGATCAAAAGTTTGTTCGATGCTGCTGCACAGAGAAACATAAAAGAACCACGAGAGCGATTAGAAAGCATGCGGAGCAGTTTGCTCTCGCGATGCTTTGATATCATCCACCATCCGTTTGTACAGTAACAGACCGCGGCATTCTGTCTTCAAATGGAAAAGTACGAAATAAAACTCGCGCATCACTTTCAGGTCAGTTCACATTCACAAGCCTGTGTAAATATAGCTGGCTGCTGACACCAATCCATCTGTGTGATTTAAATAGTGTAACAATACCAATTTATATCATGTAACTTCAGTTGTTCAACTTAAATAACATTGTGCTGCGTTGCGTTTTGAAGCATGGCAAAGATATCTATGCTAAAGACATCTGTTGTTTTGTATATGCTAATAACTACCCTAAATTTTATTTGCATTAACAAAACCTACTTAGCTGAATGCTTGAGTGTTAAATCAATCAAACAAATAACCATACATACCAACTTTTGCTTTTGTTAATAGACATCAGCTGTTTCCTTAAACCTCACTTTTAATTTACTTACAAGAAAGACATTTAGTAATTCTCCAAAATTGCTTGGATTTATACTGACTAAAGTAAAGTATACTAAAGTCCATTAGCTACACAAGTACAGATACATGAATATAGGCTATAATATATAATAGCATATTTGTATAATTGTAGTTTGTGTTGCTGTCAAAATACAATTATAAATGATAACAATAGCGTATTTCTATTCTCACACATACTATAGTTGTGTTGTGATTTTGTTGTTTTTTTACTAAAGAGGGCACCACTGTAAAAGTTTTGCCACCAGCGGCACTGCTCTGAAGTTTGACTTTTTGCACCATTACAATATTTATAGGCAACTAGTCATCATATCTTCCTCTCTATGGAACACATGTTAATGCTCAGTAGTACACATATATGGTTCTTTAATGCAGTGGTAACAAACCTTTTTTTTCGCCTCCCTTGTGTACAGAGTGGATTCCTTCACGACCCCCTCAAGAAAATGTATGACATAAACATTCTAAAACTTACAATTCGAATTAAACAAAACATATTAAATTATATAATGTATTACTTTTGTTTAGTAGCCTTATTTTTCTGAGGTTTAATTACACAGAATTTATAATAAAGTAATGTATTTCATAAAATACTAGGGACTTTAAGCAACAGCCTCTGGCGTTGTTTTGCGCATGCGCGAATTTAACTGCTACTGTACGACGTTCTACTGTAACGGTCTACTACGGGAGAACAGCTGATTTGCCGTAGTCGCTGCAACGTGAGAAATTAGGTAAATAAATGTTATGTTTTATTGCATATGACATTGTAATTGCATTAGTTTATGATTGTACCACTAGTCTTTTATATAATATGTGTTAAAAAGTTTTACATTTAAGCTAATTTTAACTATTTTTTCCGTTTGTATAAAGATATGTCTGTTGTTAGTAACACCACCTCAGGCAGCATTGAGATTAGAGTTGATGTGAAGCGAACAATGTAAGTATTGCATAAACATCCTTTTCATAATCCATGTTAAATGTACTACTATGCTTTTAAAATATTTTTCATTGGGTAAAGTAGATTAACAGATTATAAATAGATTAATGGGTTTATTATTATTAGTTATCTATCAAGACCGTTAATTATACTTACTTTTCAAAAATTAGCTAGTATACTTCATGTTTCTTGTTGATTAGAGTCTCTGTGGAGTGGAAAGAGCAACATGATGTACTTCTCTGTAGAGAAATCCTGCTTACAGAACCATACAGGTACAAAAAGGGCAGTGTTGACAAGGGTAAGGCCTGGTCAACTATAGCAGACACACTGAATTGCTCTCAAGATCATAAATTCAGAGTTACACAGAGGTCAGTGAGGGAGAGATTTAGCTTGATTCAGACGAAATACAAGACCAAAAACAATAAAGACGAGAAGAGCAGTGGAACATCTGCAGAAATAACAGAACTTGATGAACTAATTGAAGAAATAACAGAGAAGGAAAGAGCAGCTGAGGAAAATAAAACGAGTGATGAGAGTACAAGGAAGTTAGAAATGGACCGGGCCAAAGCAGAAGAGGCAAGGAAGAAGGCCATGGAGAGGGTTAGCCAGACCAACAGAAGGCTTAGTGAAGAGGGAGAGGACTGGACAAACAACAAACGTACAGTAGGAGAAGGAGTGGGAATGACACCATTGAGTTTTTGAGGGAGAGAAGCCAGGCTGAGAGGGTTCTACGAGAAAAGGAATTGGAATTGAAAAAAATACAGGTTGAAGAGCAAGCAAAAGCAGCACAACAAACACAAAAGCAGATAAGTGACATGATGCAACTAATGCAACAACAGCAACAGCAAATGCAGGCAATGCAGACTATGCTCCTTCAGCAACAGCAAGGGCAAGCATTACTTGGCCTCATTGAAAATTTGTCAAATAAATGATTGTTATTCTTTTGCAATTTAAATCCATTAATTTATTTCATTCATAAAACATTTCAATGTATAAATCCTTCTATTAATAATAAAATATAAAATCTGTTAACATAAAATATATTTCAATAACATGTTGTTAGTATATAGCCTATAGTTTATGTATACTGTGTGTTTGTGTAAACTAATTACATACTGTATGTATACTTTATTTTTGTTAATAATAAAATAAAAATTGGTTATTATTATAAAATGTCTCATTCTTTTTAAATACAATTCTGTTTTTATATTATGTGTTTGTATACTATGTTATATTTATTTATTTTTATTTTTTATGTATTTATGTATATATAGGCCGACATAGCACAGTGTAGTTGTTCATGTATGTGCTACCTCATGAAAAATAGTCACGAATGTGTGGAGGATCCAAGTAAAAAAACTGTGATGTCTGATTACCATACAGACAAGTTAGTGCATTTCTTAACAAAGCAGATACAACATACAATTTTCCAACACTACTCAAACCAATTTTTTTATTCTTTTTGAAGTCCATGAATTTGAAGTAGTTTGCTATGTCCCCAAACAACCACTCCACAGACACTCTGACTTCACTCATTCTTTTGTTGTATTCCATCATTTGAGGGGTAAGATGAACATGTCGAAATGGGGCTTGTAGATGCACACGCAGTGGGTATGCACATTGGATGGCCATCTACAGAGACGGCATGACGTTGCAGCAGTGCCAACAGCCCAGATTCTGCCAGCATTCCAGAGTCATGCTTCTTTCCCTCTGTTAAAATATATTTTTAAATATATAAAAAATATTTTATAAATTCTAAAGGGAATGACAATGTTTCCATAGATGGTAAATTATTCAGACATACCTACAGGGCCGTACAGATGGGCAATCAAACCATTAGGAATGGCTACTGCCTGGTATTTTAGACTGTGGATGCGTTTGTGTCCATTATATAGGATCCTCTGTATTACACCTGGTCTAGCAATGGGTCGTACAGTGCCATCAATAAACCCAAAGCAATTATCCAGAAGGGCTCCCATTTGGAGGATGCAGTCAGCATGTTCTCAATGCTACAGGGTTCAGTATGTTTTCATTCCACTGTGTTATCCTGTGATGATGTGAAGAATATATATAGTCCAGCACAGAGTTTGTGGCCATGCACAGAACTGGGACTTGTCGGTGACCAAACCTTTGCATCATATCACTGTACCGGCAAGGGTATGCCAGCCTCTTAAGGAGCATACACAGCGCCTTGACTCCTCCCACAACACTTCTCTGATCACAAACTATCTCATTGGGAATCCCGAGAACATCTACCAGAATTGGTAGGTCACATTTTCTGACACGAAATTCATTTAATTGTTGCCTACCCCTGGCCCTAGTGCATCCCAAATTGTTTAAAATCACTGAAGTGTTAACATTTGCAAGCCTTTGAAACACGTGCAAATGATCAAGTATCACCCTATTTAAATTTGCGTATTAATCCGTGAATCACGTGCGAGCCGTACTGTAGGTCGTGATCTGTACGGATCACGGATCAACTGTGATCCGTTACACCACTAATTAGTAAAAAACAACATCTTGAGATACTTGCTAGCCTACAATATTTACCTCTTATGATTAAGCATTAAAGACTTGGGCTTGAGTAGACTACCTGCTGGTGGCAAGCTTCTCATTTCTCCGATGAGTCAACGATGACCGGAAGAGAACTTCATTAAGTATTGCACAGAAATCTTGTCAAAGAACAAAAAAATAACGGTATTAACCGGTTACCATTATTTTAAATAAACGTTTCTGTTCCAGAACATATATATATATTTATTAAAACTTCTTCCACCCTGAAGCTATTTTGGGGATTTTCGCCTGGATTTGGCCTACCCAATTTCAAAAGCTTCCCATATCCACATGCAGAGGTTTACATACAAAAGTTTGGTATCATTTTACAGGAAACCCTTTGAAATTACATAAAACACTGTTGAAAGTGCTAAACATGGTTGTATGTGATGTCAGGCCTCTAATAAACACAAAAATAAATAGCCGCTTTTTATGTTTTTTTTTCTAAAGTTTTTATTTGAAATTATATAACTCTGGCCCTGGGTATCTCAGGTCCCTGCAGACAGTTTTGTTTGATTCCAGCAATTGTCAGCTTACAGAGGAAAAAGGCATTTTTTCTCTATCATAATATATGCAAAAGTTATTTTACTCCAACTGATGGGAGGAATAATACGCTTATGGTGTACAATTTCTGCCAAAGAACATTTAAAGTGCTACCATAACCACATACAGTGGAATAAATGCAATTTCTTTATATCATTTTAAAGAAAACCCTTTGAAGTTACATAAAAAGCTGCTGTTTGTGACAAATATTGTTATTTATGTTGTTTTTCATATGATGAAACACCAAATTTTCTTTTTTATGTTGTAAACACGGTCTTTGATAGTGTATAACTCTGGTTCTGTGTGCTCTAGCAGACTGCAGACAGTTCTGGTTGTTAGCAGCAGCAGACAGTAAACACCCAAAAAAAGAATGAACTCTTTATCATGTCGCATTCAAAAGATATTCTTATTTTACTGAAGGGTGCGGAAATACATTTTTCATAAAAATATTAATTTTTTGTTTTGCACATATAATAAAAAGCTAGGTATTAATTATGCAAACAACCAAAGAAAATGCTGTGAATGGACTCATTGTTTAGAGTAGGGCCTAAAATAAAAGCTGGTGTATCATTTGTGGCTATATGTGCTATCTGAGGCAGTCCACACTCAAGTTTCACATATGTTTACAAAAGACCATTTTTTACCTTATTATTCATTCGATGATTGTTGGATATGTGTTGATATTAGAACAAAAATAATGCTGTAGCCTTATTCCTGAGAGTGAGAGCTTCCATTTGATATAAGACTTGCCCATGTTTGTCATTTTTGAAAAATATGAAATATGTGAATATTATATGATATCAAAAAATATTGGGGGGGTGATAGTGTAAATTAAGTGTAAATAACTTTCTTACAGTAAAAGATGTGTCAAAGTGATGCATATCTGCAGAAAGTAGAGACTCTAAGCTTTCAAACAGTATCTCATATGTGTTACTGGGGTCCATGACGGAGCATTAAAGATTAAAAGAATCTTTTATATTAAGTCAAAATACGAAATTTTGGACCCGGGACAGGGTCCTCAGGGTTGAAGAGGTTAAGTTTCTGATTTCGTTTCTGTTTCTTGCAAAACATCAAAAGTTTCTGGTTTTTGTTTTCGTTCCGTGAACCGGTTCAAAGCCTTGGAAGCAACTATTACCAAAAAAGTCAGAGGAAATAATTATTATTCAGCCCTACAAAAAAAATGTCATATTTTTTCTATAAAAATTCAAATAGCCTAAACAGATTGAACAAAATGGTGCTAAGCTTTGTGACATAATCCATCTTACCTGACAAATGATGATAAACTCAAGGTTTCTTATGCCGAGTTCAGACTGCACGATTTTAGCCCTGATTTTGACTCTCCGACAGGTTTTGAGAAATCACAGACAAATGCCAAAAATTACAGGCAAACCGATGCTCATGCACGCCAGTGACAATCACACAGTGTGTATTATCAAAGATTTCGCCCACACCAGTGAGATATCTGACATGCTAGATATCTGAATCTGTCGCCGATTCAAAATCATGCCGTGTGAAATGTTTTCTGACTGAAAATAACACCGGCGATGACCTACAGCCAATAAGAGAGCAACATACATGGCAGCTGGAAGTTAGATGGGGGGTCTCCCCAACCATTTCCACCTTCATAATCTGTATTTTTTTCCCTTCTTTCTGCTGCAAATGAGCGCACATGCAATTTGTGTGGTAAGCTTCTTGCGGCCTACCATTTTTAATAATAATCCCAGTCTCACATGATAACTCCAGTCTTGCACGTGACCTATTCTACCGTTGTTTCCTTTGCGTCATTTCTTGCGTGCGTTTGGTTGTGAGAAGTTGTCGGCGATTCTTTCTATGGTAAAGTCATTCAGTGTAAAACTCCCTGTTGCCAATCCATCATGCAGTCTGAAAAGATCTGTGACCCAACTAGTTGAACTCATAACCTGTACATAGAATATCCAATCTTTCCTGATAAAAAGCTCCTCTGTGTTATACTCTCACTTTAAAGCTGTCTCATGGATGTGTGTACATCACACTTTATGTGATAAATTACCAACAACAATAATGCAAATGTTTTAAATGATCATTGAAAAGTCAGGCCTTCTATTCAAATTGTTTAAAATATTTGAATAAAACATATATCTTACTCCTATGTGGCCAACTGTAATTGAATAGCCCATGATTGATTTCACGAGGGGCGGACTGGCCATCTGGCAGACCCTGCAATTTCCTGGTGGGCTGACGTAGTTTTTAGATACATCATACTATTTGTGTGTGACCAGCCCATACCATTCGTCCATCGTGCATTGCTGACCCTTTTGTTTATTAATTGTGGATTAATTGATGCCACTGTAAGGCGCTGTGGCGGTGTAATGCATTTTTTTAAAAAGTTTTCCATCTTGACAGACCGTTCCACGAGACACCTAATCAGCAGCCCAACGGTCTGTCGTCAATTATTCCTTACATATTAACGTAGAATTACTCATTCTGTAGGTCGCGGCTGAGTGGGAACAGTTTCAGTTGGAAACGGAGATTTGCAACAGAAATTTGCTGTTTCTGAATACAGAACTTCTTTGTCTTAAAAACATCTGCAAAGCCTGAAAGAGATCAAGCCTCAGCCAAGTAAGAAAAAGTAACGCAACAGTAACTAAAAGTAATGTAAGCATTACTTTCCATAAGAAGTACTTTTAGAATTACTTTTTTGGGGGAGTAACTTAATATTGTAATCCATTACTTTTAAAAATAACTTTCCCCAACACTGCTACTATGTATATCTTTGAGACACTAATGTAAACTTTCTATGTGTGGGGGAAGTGATTGTCGAGCTCAAAAAAATAAAATGGCGGCCAAGAAAGTGTAAACAAAGTTAGATTTTCCCTTTTAATTACATTTCTAGCAAGAAAATGGTATTATAGTTTTGAAATATTTGATTAGTTATGTCAAAGGCTTTTTTGGTTTATATTTCAACAATAAACACTATCCAGACAGGTCATTCACATGCAGAACAATGAGGAAAATAATACAGCTACACTAAGAAATGTAACGAGAACAAAGAATACTTCCAAATGTGGTAGAAATTGAATCAGGATTATATAGACATGATTAATGGATAACAGGTGCAACAATAATTAGTTGGGTGCTAAGGCATGTGGATTATGGCGACCTAAAACTCTGGGGAGTGAGACATCTGGTGGTTGGGAGTAACGTCCATGGAATTGGTGAAGGACAGAGACATCATAAAGCATAACATGGAGAAAAAGGATACTTCATTTTAAATTAAAACAAACAATCTCTACAAAAAGAAAAAAAATACCTAAAAGAAATAAAGGAGTAAAGGGATAGTTTTCGCCCAAAAATAAAACATTGTCATGTTTTACTCGCCCTCGTGTTGTTTATAAATTGTATGATTTTTTTATTCTGTTGAACACAAAAGAAGATACTTTAAAAAATGATGGAAACCACACAGCTAACATTATCCATTAACATCCATGATGGTTACCACTCAGACCATAATATTTATTAAAATATCTTCTTATGTGTTCAACAGAATAAAGAAACCCATAAAGGTTTAGGACAACACGAGGGCAAGTAAATGATGACAGAAATTTTATTTTTGGCTATAAGGTCAGGTTTTATGGTAAACAAACACAGGTGAGTTCAATATTTCCCATAAATGGCTTTCAAAGGTATTTTCACATAACACAGCGAGCCCCACTTAATGGCTTACCTTTTACAATCCCTAGTTATTTTTGTGATCCTGTTGCAGTGAAACTAATTGAAAAGTTTATCACCTGAGGAAATGAATGTCTAGCCTTGTAATTGAATAAAATCTCTGTGCTGTACAAAAGGCTAACACAAGCGTTCATGCTAAACACCCAATATTTAAAATGTGTTGACTTTTAAACCCATACTTATCAATAAAACATTAATCAATGTACCCATAAGTTAAATTATGAGGTTGTTGAATAAACTTGTTTGAAAGACTCCATGATCAGTCTTTATAGATTTCATTTGAACAGTGACAGTCTTTTCCATACAATCTGACACTTTGACATATGTTTCATGCAATGAACACCTGCTATGCAAATTTCTAAACAACAAAATTTGATTTTTAAAAGTCAAACATTTGAAAAATTTGAAGGAGAATAATATAGGCGATATGTATGATGATTTCAAATCTATTTAAATAATCTCTGTGTCAAACCTAAAAATTGAAAAAAATAATATAGAGCAACTTCACAAAAAATAGCACAGGAGCAGTCACTAGGAAGGTACAGAGTTTGGTTCCAAAACGCGATAAATGGCATTTTAAAAAAAAAAACAAGTGAGTTACCACCTAAATCAATATTGTACGGTATCAGGTCAGTATTCAAAAGTAAAATACAATTTCTGCCGTGTTATTCTGTCATCTTTTCTCCCTTTTTTCCCAAAACACGACAAACGCCACTCCTCCTTTTCTGCAGAATGCAATAAATCCGCTCAACAAATCACAGCGCACCATTCCACACATTGTAAACAACAATGGCGGCGAGTTGAATACACACAAAATCATCTACCTTGTACTTTGTGATCATTAAACAAACAAAAACAAAATAATATTTTTAATGGCAGTGATAAACCTGTGGCGGGGAAGAAACGTAAGCCACTCGGGCACTTGGTGAAGGAAAAATGCCAGCTGTTGCTTGTTCTCCCGACAGCATCAAGCTTCTGTCATGCTAACACATTGACCCCAGGGGATCTTATGAAAAACTTTCCATTATTTTACTTGAATTCAACGAAAATCGAACCAAAGCATTTTACAGCTGATCGCTGTCAAATCAGCGACGACGTCCCAAGGATGACTGCAGCAATGACAGTGTTATTAATATGACAAAGTAAGTGTTTTGATTAATTCCATTAATGTTTATTTTTTATCAGTGTATACCACTAGTCAACTAAATGAATATAACATGACAAAGATGAATGCACATTTATATATTGATTCAATAGATAGCATTTTGAAAAAAAAAACTTGTCATGGATTGATTGCATTTTGCGGATAAAATAAGCATTTTTTTATCATAAATTTTTGAAAATAAAATTATTGATTTGAATTTTTTATGTTATTATAACCTAAAGATGCTATGTGAAAGTTTGTAACAGAAAATAGTGGTCTCATCTTGTCACCTTTTTTGGTATAGAAAACACATTTTTACCGAAATTAGTCAAAATGGATTCTTCATACAGTATGTATGTGTATACATTTGATATCAGTGTGTACCTTTGAGATACTAATATGCACTCTTTCTACCGTAATATATTTATTTATTTATTTATTATTAACAGTAATTTATAATTTTTACTACAAGTTACTGAAAAGTAAAAAAAAGATCAACTGCAGGATTTATGGTGAAGAAAAGCAGCAGAGTTTTCCAGCCCGGTGCAGATAAAGTACAGGATTTAAAAAACCAGCCAACACAAAACAAGCAAAACCAATTAAAAACGGTTCCTGCATAAAATTTCCTGTTATTGACATAAACAATCCTGATAAAGAAGATGGAATATAAGCAAGAATCGTGCTGAAAGTAGTTATGAGAATGAGATTAAACGCTCTTCTCTTCATGTTGTTTTCCTCCTCTCTCTCTCTTCCTCTCTCTCCTGGTCCTGACTGCTTCAGAGCTCTGAGAACAGCCACAAGACAAAACAACTGAATGAAGAGAAAGATGAGGAACTGAATCGAGAGCCACCATGAAAGAATATCCAAGGTAGAAAACACCATAATGCACAAGAAGCAGAAACAGGATCCAAGACTAATAATCCAGGCAACGGTGCAGCAGATCAGTCTGTATCTGAGAGGTTTGTACTTCAGAAAGATTACAGGATGAAGAACAGCCAGGTACCGCTCGACACAGATCACACACTGAAACAGAGGGCGGCCAGTGATGGATAGTCCGTTGAAAAAATATACCAATTCCTGGAAACTCGGAAACCACTTGTACAGTATTTGAAATAAGCAATTCAGACAAATTCCAGTCTCACAAGCAGAGAGATTGAGGTTGATAAACTCTAATGCAGTTCCACTTTCTGATCGTGTGATGATGAGCCATATAACACAGATGTGTGTAGGAAAACCCAACAGCACATTGATGCCTAAAAAGCAAATGTGCACAGGGCTCAATAAACCTAGTATGAAATTATTCATAGAGTCTGTGAGTAATTCAGTTGTGTTGAGTTTCAGTGTTGAGTTACTCATGTCCACTTTATCTTCTTTATATGTGATCTATTGAAAGAGTAAATTGATCAGGTCATACAGACTGCATAGAAAAATAAAAACAAATTCAAGAATTTTATAAACATTCCAGACTCCCAATTCAAAGAAAAATAACCGTAGAGGTCAATACAGCTTTAAATGCAGATGATAAATAAAAGATAAATGAAACTATAAAGGAATACTCAGCACTTTTTTTATTCCCACAAGTCATTTCAAACCTGAAGTTTTATTATTTCTGTTGCATGAAGGGAGAAATTTCTAAACTTAACCTCTTAACTCATTCGCTGCCAGCGTTTTTTTATAGCTGCCCGTCAGCATTTTTTGTAATTTTTTCAAAAGTTTCACAAAATGCATTCCAGAAAAAAAAAATATTCCAATAATATATAAACATACAAATATATCAAATGAAAGACCAGAACCTCTGCTTTCAAACAAACAATAAACAAACAAACAAACAAAAGGGAAAAAAAGTTTAATCTATATTTCTTTCTCTGCTTATAAACTTTCAAATATGAGTATTTTTCTTTAAAAATAAAAACTGAAATAATTGCATTATTGTGAAGGAATTTTGTTAGAGATCAGATTTAGAACGATTATCAAAACATAGATTTTAAAAGAAGTAAAAAAAATACATTGCTTCAGTTTTTTTATAAATTGGGTAATATAGATAACTCGTCAATGGCGGGATTTCTTTTTTAAATTAAGTCTGATTTAGTGGCAGTGCTCCGACATACTTAAATACAATGAAAAACCTGAAGAGAATAATATTTAATATGCATCATACAATTATTGCATTTTTTCATAGATTCAAAGATTAATTTATAATGTTTCTCTTAAATGGATTCAGTTTACACTGAAAAAAAAATATTCATTGAATTGAATCAATCAATTTATTTAATCAATTTACATTTAAACAAAAAAGATTAGTAAAGTAAAATAAAATATAAAGCTTTTGTTTAAATGTAGCTTAAATAAATTGATTGCAACCACTTACCTTAAAAAAAAAAATGTTAAATTCAATGAATCATCTTTTTTACAGTATGCGTTTACATCTTTGGCAACCAGAGTTCAAGTACTGGCTTGGTGTCCTTTGCTGGTCCTGTTTTCCTGTACTTTCTTGTCCTCTCTGTACATTAATGTCTATCGATTAAAGGTGAAATGCTCGTGTGAGCTTGTGCTTTAAAAAAACAAAACATCTAGAACAATTCTGTGGTCCAGAAATTCCATCGAAAACACCTGTTGCCACTTCTCTTGGTCAGATGGTCAAGAGTTTGTCAATAATTGTTTTGTCTAAATAGAAGACGTAAACTAGAGCACAAATGTTCTGCGCTATGCACAAGGTATTTTTGGATCCGATTACGAAAATACAATTTATATAAGCTAACAAATGGTTTACATTTGGCTTTAGAGTATTTAGTTTACAAATTGTATATTTCTTTTTTTTTCTATTGCCTTTCCCAGAAGAAAAACATAAGAGACGTTTTTGAATAAATATCGAAGATAACAATGTCGTTTTTTACGCCACAATCTGTGATTCTGTAACATACTTTAATACAATGAATACCTGAAGAGACTAATATTTGATATGCATCATGCAATAATTGCATTTATTATAATAAAAAGTTTTGATTACTTGGTCTATGTTTATTCAAAGAATAATTGGATAATTGGATTAAATGGATTTCTCAATCATCAGTTTAGCTAACCCGTCCATAACGTTTACACTTAGACTTTGACAATCATAAAGACATTTTGCATGTCATTAGAAGAAAAATAAAGAAAATAATAAAGAGTTTGTCACCTGAAGAGTGAATCTGTCTCTGTCTCTCGGCATGGAAATCAATGTGTGCTGTTTTTGTTACAAATACATGAACATGGTCTCATATTGTGCTGTGTGGTATGTTGCAAATGAAAATGCAAATAAAGTGATCAAAACTGTTGATAACAGATGGTCTTTTTACTCAAATTGTTAAAACATTTGCATAAAAGCATTACATTTCTCTTCTGTGTATTAGGTGTTAATTAGAAACGTGTCATTTCAATGCAAACAAAAAACAGGTAAGGATCAGCTACTCAAAGATTTTAACTTTGCTATCAAATGAAGGCTCTTACAATCTACAAAAACATTTTAGACAAGGATCTGTCTAGCCGAAGCCATCAGTTGCACAGGATAGAAAAGAGAAAGAGGAGAAACATGCAAAAGACACAATGTACAGTATATGCAGTCATATTGTTCATAAATACTGGATACTTAAAAACTTTTAAGTTTTTGATTTTGTTTCAAAATAATATTTACATATATTTATTAATATTATTTAATATATATAATATTTAATATATATTTAGTCTGAGATCAAAGGTTTCGGTTTAGGGACATCATGCAAGTTACATTGCTACATAACCCTATGTAATGTAACCTTATCAAAGAACCGACTCTAATAAAATAAAATATATTTTCCCAAATATTTAATTTTAGCTATAAGGGAATTGCATGCAACATACATGTTTTTGGTTTTATTGATCCACCCCAACCTGCCCCACAAATGCAGTGACAATTTCTTTAACCACCCCAACCCGATCCGCAGGTTACCCATGGGGCACGCGAGTTATAAAACGACTCATGCATCACTATTGTATACACAAATTAGTTTGGGATGATAAAGCTCTCTAAAAGTCACAGTTAACGTTAAGAATTCACATAATTTGTCTAGTAAATGTACTTATCTTGCAATAGTTAGCCTGTACGGAACAAAGCACTCACATAACTCGTCTGGGTAATATTATACTAACGCCGCAATAGCTAGCCTGTCTGGAACCGAGCACATATTAAAACACAACACTGTGTGACACTTGCATTACATGCGAACAGCACCTACACTAATAGGATTTTGTTTCTCTCTCCCTGTCTCTTCCTCGAATCACTAGATATTGAGACAAACAGACCCAATTCTGGCTGCCGTGGAGGTCAACACACCACTGATCTACTGGCCGTCTTTCAATGTGATGCCCAGCTGATTCCTGACCAACGACCACCGACGGAACCTGTTTAATCTCCTTATCCATTTACATACCATTTACATCCCATAAGCCGACATTGGCTTAACTTAGAATCCTCTTGTATACGATACATTACTAATACGCTCGCTTGTAAAGTTTATTCATAGCCGCTGTATTTTGCTACTTATATTGTCTGTCGCTTTTTCTGTGCTTTCCCCTGCTTCTTTAATTGTAAAGCTGCTTTGAAACAATTAACAATTGTGAAAGCGCTATATAAATAAAATTGAAGTGAATTAAATTGAATGACAAAGCTAAGTTAGCTAACCTCAAGACATTTTAATAAAAATAAACAAAAACTCTACAATAATGAAAATGCAAAAAAAAGTTATTTAACATATTACAAAGCAGGTTTTATACAGAACAAAGGCAGGAGAGTTTTCCAGCCCTGTGGAGATAAAGAAAAGGATGTATAAAGCCAGCAAGAACATAACAAACTGTAGCAGGAAACCAACCCCAAATATTTTCCAGTTTTGTCAAAATTATAATGAATCCTGATATTATATATGGGACATATAGAATAACCATGTTCCCAGTAGTTATGAGAATGAGATTAAACGCTTTTCTCTTCATGTGATTTTCCTCCTCTCTCTCTCTCCCTCTCTCTCCTGGTCCTGGCTGCTTCAGAGCTCTGAGAACAGCCAAACCACAAAACATCTGGATGAAGAGGAAGACGAGGAACTGAATTAAGAAGAACCATGTAAAAGTATAAAAAGTAAGTGAGACCAAAATAAAGATGCAGCACACACAGGAGATAAGACTGATGATCCATGCAACAGTACAACAGATGACTTTATATCTGAGAGGTTTGTACTTCAGAAAGGTTACAGGATGAACCACAGCCAGGTAACGCTCAACACAGATCAGACACTGAAACATAGGACGACCGGTGACGCCTAGTCCTTGCAAAAAATGAGTTGCTCTTGTGAGGCTTGAAAACAAAGACGACAGAACCTGAAGCAAAGCATTGAGACAGTTACCAATTTCACAAACTGAAAGGTTGAGGTTGAACAATCTTGATGCAATTCCAATTTCAGTTTCGGTGAAAATGAGCCAGATAACATAGGAGTGTGTGGGAAGACCAAACAGGACATTGATACTAGAGATAAAGATGATAAAACTGTCAACATGTGATATTAAACCAATTAAAGGAGATGTTGAGTTAGTAGACACTTCAGGTGTAGTAAAGTTCATGGTAGAGTTGTCCATCTCATCTGTGTCTTATCTTCTTAGTTTAAAAAATGTGTGAAATATTGCAGCTGTGATCTGGAGAGACAAATTATACATAAACATGCAAAGTAATTCTGACTGAATGAATCTTTCTGTATGAGGAGCTCGGATGCAAACGCTATCAAAAATGACATATTGATATTAAACATGTTCTTGGCATGTATAAAATGTTCATTATGTAAATTTTCTTTAAATCCACTTATTCCCGGCCCCAGGCCATTTAGAAATACTGGTTGGTTGTTGGCACAATCCATTAAAAGTCTGATAAAAATGGTCATTTACAAGAAAACATGTCAGACGCACTTAGAGGGTTTTGCATCTGAGCTCTTCATATCATTTAAAAATTGTTAATATTTACATAAATACATACAAGTATTTTAACATCCCAAACTTAAGTGAAATTAATTGTGGATAAAACATATAACATAACTTTAAAACAAAAGGCTATTCTACTTATTAAAATTTATGACATCCTTAACAAAAAACTTTAGTGAATGCAGCGACTCTATTGCCGTAAAATAAAAATTAATCAAAAGTTTATCACCTGAAGAATGAATGTTCAGCATCTGTGGATATACATTTGTATTGTGTTTTAGTAGACAAACTTTAAAACAGAAACAAGCTTATATGTGCATGGCTATAATAACACATGTCATAATCTACAAAACACAAAAATATGCAAATGTAAAAAAGAAAAAATGAGGTAGAAAATCCAGATTATTATCCGAGTAGACACTAGAACAGAAAAAATGGCGTTTAGTTCTATGTGGAAAGAAAGAAATAAAAAACATAATAATAATGATAATAATAATAATAATAATAATAATAATAATACATTATAATTGTTATAATTATGTAAAATATAATGAATACAGGAAAGACAGAGAAAAGTGTTTGATGTTTAATGAGTTATACCTCAGACCACATTTCAAGTGTTATAAGACTTGACTTGACCATAACTTATAAACAAATACTGGTACTGTTAAAAACAGACTCGTTGATAACTTATCTAATGTTTTAAAAAGCTAAAATACAGTCAGTCTAAGTAAATTTTATCTGAACAATCACAGTCTTACCATGCAAGATTTATGAATCAGAAACTGGGCTTTGACAGATGTTATGCCCTAAACACCTGCGGAGAGTAATGTATCTGTGTAATGATTTGGGTTCTAATAAAATAAACTCTGTGTCAAACCTCTAAGTGAACAAAGTGATTCTGGTTATTATAAAGCAATTTATTGGAAAACAAAGCACATTACAAATGCATTTATTACAAGCATATTTGTTTAACAAAACAAATGACAATAAAGTTGATCCGTATGGAAATTAAAAATACAGGGAAGGCATTTTTGGCTCCCAAAACAAACAACACCTAGGGCAGGAAAAAGAGATATATTAATTAACATCTATCATCAATTGCCAATAAAGAGAAGTGCATTTCAAATTTTCAACTATGTTTACATCAAAAAAAAAAAAAGAAAAAAGGTAAAAAACCTCATGCATGTTTAATGTCAACAAATTGACATGAGTTTTTCAGTCCAGTGCGGATAAAGAACAGGATTACCAAAACCAGCTAAAAAATGCAAACAAACACAATTGTGCAATAGTTACCAGTCCTTTACATTACATTAACCCTTACAAATTATGCCTGACTCTGTAACCCAGGGGTCTCCAAACTTTTTGTGAGCTACCACAATGGATAAAACAAATTGGAG
Organism: Paramisgurnus dabryanus; assembly: GCF_030506205.2. NCBI lineage: Eukaryota > Metazoa > Chordata > Actinopteri > Cypriniformes > Cobitidae > Paramisgurnus > Paramisgurnus dabryanus. Next base: position 1,258,406 of record NC_133354.1, on the reverse strand, counting down.
GGCTACTTTTTTGATATAGTCTACTAAAAACTTTTTTGTTTTATTTGTTGATTTTATTTGATTTCACTTGTTGATATGTTTTATCATTGTTTAAATGTCAAGCTGCATAAATAAGCCAAGCTAATATATTAAATATATAATAAATAAGTATTACAATTGAGGCTATAAATAGAATGTGCTTTGCCAGGCAACTGGCAGACTCTGTGTGGGAGACCTGCTGCCCACGAGCACCATGTTGGACACCACTGCTCTAACGGTAAATTCACACCGGGCGAAAACTGTAATGCTTGACGAAAAGCTTGTCTGAAGCGTGGCCAACAGTTATCATAAACATAATTGGCTGTCTCGCACTAGGTCATGTGCATAAGGTGATCAGATTGGCTGACCCACACGTTGGCACTTGAAAAGTTGAGAAATGTTTAACTTCTGCTGCGAGTCACGGCAGTGACGTAACATTGACGTATCCACAATTTCAGTTCGGCAACACATGACATCACCTATTAAAAGAAAATGAAAAGGGTTCATGCTTTCGCTCATGTGAATATCCATATTTAAAACTTTATTAACGAAAATAAATACCTTCCGGTAGCGCCGCCATCTTAGTCGCGTCCGCATTCAGGAGAGAGTAGCGTAGTGTACGCACTTTTCTTAGTGACGTATGACAAATTCGGAGGGCAGGGGCACAGAGCAGCAGCAGAGTAGCCTCCGTAGGCTGCGTAAGCTCTCATCCTGAATGCGGACGCGACTAAGATGGCGGCGCTACCGGAAGGTATTTATTTTCGTTAATAAAGTTTTAAATATGGATATTTCTACAACAACACTGCTCGGATTACCCTCAGAAGACCTTTGTTTATCATCCTGGAGCCGTTTGGATTTAATTTGTGAAGGATGGACGCACTTTTTTTGGACTTGAAGGTCGTGGACTATGGGTGGACCCCGTAACATTACATTTAATCAACTGAAAGATCTAAAACATTTTATAAAATATCCGAAAATGTGTTTGTCTGAAAAACGATGGACATATGCAACTCGGACAGCTTGGGGGTGAGTAAATAATGGGTTTAATATCAATTTTGGCCGAACTATCCCTTTAATACTGAGACTGACACCTGCCCCCGTATTCACAGGTGGCACACTGTAAGGGTTTTTGTCTTGTGTTCTGTTTTTGTTATTAGGTATTTTATTTTGACACCCTGTTCTGTTCTGGCTTTTATTTCGATATCATGTCATGCCATGCATAGACATCATATAGGTAGACGCCCTATCGACCGCTACTGCCTACTGGCGCGGCGAGATATGGGGCCGCCATCTTAGATCGGTCACCCGCTCCACTCAGTGGAATCTGTATGACTGGTGGAATGAGCTATCAGCGCATTTAATTAATCATATCTCAGTGAATACCGAACTGATTTTCACGCGGGTTTTTTTGCTGCAAAGGTCATTCATGGAGCTATGATACAGGACACATGGTTCGGCGTATTTTAACCCCTTATGTGCCGCAAATCCCGTTTGAGTGGAGGTTGACAATGTGATGTACATCTTTAAATGAATATTTCTCTGGGATTCTTTGGGCTAGAAACCTAATCTTGGTCTTGTTTTAAAGAAGACAATTTAGGGTTTTTCACAAATGAGTTAGAAAGTAAAAAATATTAAATATAAATATTTTTATAGCCGTTTACCTTTATTTTAATATATAAAATAATGCAGTAACATATTAATTTATAAATAAAATTACATAAAAGTTAATGTTTCACACAATAAATAATGTTAAAATTAAGCAATATGTCTCAAGTAGTTGTGATCCAAATTTCAAGTTAAAATCACAAAAAAATATGTTTGTGTCACAATTTTAATGGTTTTACAAACAACTGCCACTAGATTCTGCCACATACTCTTGTACTCTTGTATACTCACAAACTAATAAATTACTGTCACCGCATTATTATTCATGCAAAAAGGTTTTGAAATATTAAAACTACATTCTGAGAGCTTTCAGATGATATATAGCTTGTCATGATTTTTTAGGTTTAGAGTAGGGTTTTAGTGTTATATGCAAAAACAAATTTGGCCTACCTGTGGGCCCGTAACATTTTGGAAACTGACTCTCACTATGTCATAATTTTCCCCAAATTGTAATAAAATATGAAAATTATACTCTTTGAGCTTTCCAACAATATGTAGTTTGTCAAGATTTAGGTTTAGAATATTAGTGTTACAAACACTAATGTGGACAGCGCCACTTAATGTTCATAGTAGGAATTAATGAATATTCACTAAACAGTAATAAAATATTCTGATATAAGATATAAAGTGAGCAGACGTGAAAATATGTGATGTAGGATATAAGATATTTTATAAATCACACACTATAAATATGACAAAGATGCAGAAACAGTTAGTTGCAGTACAATAAGACTTTTTAATAAGGTGAAGAAACAATTTAATATGATTTGTAACCCCCCCTCCCTCTCCCCCCCACTACCTCTCCCCCCCCACACACGCACATACACACACACACACCCCTGAAAGAGGACTGTTTTGCAGAGCTTCTTTCCCGTGCTCCCTTTCTGCAGTTCAAGAGAGGTGAGTTTGGCAACATGGTGGAGCCTTATCTTTAAAAACACAGACACAACCAATGACAACGAGTCAGACTGATAGTTGTCGATTCCAAACCGAGTCTACTCAATGTCCTCCCTACTACGAAGGAAAACATCCTCTGTTCCTCCCGCACAACGTGCATGTCTGTTGACATCTTAGCTTTTTAAAGCTCGGCGGATCATGCAGCTCACAGCACCTTATAATAATAATACACATGTATATAGCGCCTTACACAATACTCACAAAAGAGAAACTCTTGTAATTATTACTTTACTTTACCCCACCTCTCCTTGCAGGGTGAACAACGGCTGGTGCAGTAAACATAGCCTAGCGAACGTTAGCTGGCTGCGATTTCAGTACAGTAAAATCAATAATCTTTGCTCTTTCTCAATTTTCTGTTAATATTCTATTCACAAAATACAACCAATAGTACCGCAATGTTAAAAAGTACTTGTGAAAATAATCCTCCGGGCTCTATTTGCGATCGTCCGCCGATTAGAACAGGAAAATGCTCCACGGTGCTCTGGCATCTTATCTGCTGCCATGCAACGAAACTAGGAGTACGACCGGTTTAAGATGGCGGCCGTATTTCTCAGTCCCCAGCAGCCAATAGGGCATCTAGTCTTCTATATGATATCTATGATGCCATGCTTCACATTCCACTTCCTGTTTGTTTCTAATAAACTGGCCCAAACCCATGTCACGTGGCGAAGTATTATATGTATGCTTGTTCTCTGCTGCATTACCAAGCACTTTTTTTATTATCTGTTCTTTTTTTTTTGACCTGTTGCCTGTTAATTTGGATTCTGCTTGGTTTGCTGCCTGCCTTGACCTCTTGCCTGTATTTTGGATTACGCTATTGGATTGCCCATTGAATTTGTTTGGCTGCCCTTTTGGGATTTACTTTGTAATAAACCTCTTTTGCATATGGATTCGACTCTCTCACGCTTTTTGTAAAGCAGCCCACGTTATAACACGTTACACACACATTAAAGCGTAACTAAACCCCTGGTCAGAGCCTGACTCCACCCACTGGCAATATTTGAAAAATGCAAGAAAAGTGGGCAGATACCAAAGAGATAGAGGGGACGAACTAAGTGTGTTGTGAGATCGAAACAAGGGCGGGGTGATTTTGAACCTGCTTACGTCACGAGTCATTTTTTGGACCCACCATCCAATAGGAAATTTCAACTGCAGTAGCCACCGTTCAACCTGAAGAGGGCAGCACTCAGACGTTTTTACACCATATATTGTAGTATTGAAACACTTTATATCCAAATGTCAAAAAAACTTACTAAAATCAATGAACAGCACTAATCAAGCCCCATTCTTACAGATCATTAACTAAAAAAAGTTGGTTTAGGGTTTAGTCACTCTTTAAACACCTGCTATGCAAATCTTTCACACTGTAATATGATGAAGGATGCAATAATGGAGGATGATTTATATACATCAATAATATAACAATCAAAATGAAAACCAAAAAGTTAATTTGCTGGTTCATAAATGAAGAATTTTATTTTAGGAAAATCACACAAATAAATGTAGGATGGATTTTTTATTTTTGGAGTTCTTATAACAAACAAATAAATAATGCTATATAAGGTCTGAGATGCTGAGATAGACTTCAGCTCTCCATGATCCTGAAAACGACATAAACAAATTTGGATTTGATTAAAGGTGACATAGAATGATTGAACATAGAATGAGTATTTATCCTTGTTCTGTGATGTGACATGTAGACAATTTTTTTTTTTTTGGGTCTGTAATGCCTTAGAAGCTTCCTAAAAACCTCTCTCATATACAGTAGCTCTATTAGGGTGGGGGATTTTAAACAAGTGGTTTTTCACCTATTTGGCTCCCCCTACTGGCTTAACTTGCAATCTCATTACTGATTGGCTGACTTTGCTGCCACTCAAAAAATGTAGCCAATTATTTTAAAGTGGAGGGGCAGTTAGATGCCTGTGATGTCATAAGCATCAGTTTTTCAGATTGGGACGTTTTCTGGCTGACATTTCTAAAAGAGGAATTTCTATGAGACTGAGATGTTTAGCATGTATAGCACTTTTTGTATGTTTGTGAATGTGGGTAGACTACCATTATTCAACAAAGACAGGGTAAAAAAAATTATTTAAGTATTACAACCGCAGGTTAAATGCTACACAAAACAGCAGAGTTTACCAACCCGGTGCAGATAAAGAACAGGCTGAACAAAACCAGCTAAAGCAAAAGAAATATAACCAAAAGAAAAAAGTGCAGGACTTAATTCTTCTATTAGCATAGACACTAATCCAGAGATGGTGAATGGGAGATATATGATAACCGAGCTGACAGTAGTTATAAGAATGAGATGAAACGCTCTTCTCTTCATGTTGTTTTCCTCCTCTCTCTCTCCCTCTCTCTCCTGGTCCTGACTGCTTCAGAGCTCTGAGAACAGCCAAACAGCAAAACATCTGGATGGAGAGGAAGACGAGGAACTGAACACAGTAGAACCATTTATATAAAATAAAGTTGAATAGGTTTAAAAAATACATGCAGATTAAACAAGACCCTAAGATAATGATCCAGACGGCAGTGCAGCAGATGATTTTATATCTGACAGGTTTGTATTTCAAAAAGGTAACCGGATGAACCACAGCCATGTAACGCTCGAGACAGATCAGACACTGAAACAGAAGACGGCCGGTAATTGCAAGTCCTAATAAAAAGTTTTTAAATGCTGAGAGACTTGAAAACAAAGTAATAATAAACAATATTGAGAAGAAATCTTTTAAACAGTTGCCAATCTCACAAACAGAGAGATTGAGGAAGAAGAACTCGGATGCAATTCTTGTTCCTGCCACAATATGCCATATAATATAGGAATGTACAGGAAGACCAAGAAGTACATTGATGCAAAAAGCACAAATGTCCAGACCATTCAATGAGACATAAGCTGTGGAGTTGACAGAAGTTTCATCCGTTGTAAAGTTCACTGTTGATTGATTCATTTCCTCCATTACTTCTGAGCTCAGACATGCATGAACAATATTTCAGCTGTGATAAAAAAATGAAGAATAAAGATTTGTACAATTCAACAATTTCAAAGTTGTATTCTACGATTTATCAATTGTGTTTTAGACTTTATTGTTTGTTTTATTAGATTTTAATATTTTTATGCTAAGTCTAAAGCGTTGTCTATAAGCTATCAAAAGTTAATAGTTCTGACTTTAAAAGTAAAACAAAAAAAAACTTGTGGTTTCCCAGACAGGGATTAGTTTAAGCCAGGACTAGACCTTAGTTTAATTAGGAAATATTACTAGCTTTAACAGACAACCTGGTCTCACTGTTAATATGTAGTATTTACACGTAACTTTAAAAAACAAAAACAAAAATTGTATGTTTAAATAGATGCTAAAACATACGTATTTACAACATTTAAATGTAGCATTATTACGTTTTTACAGCTAAAAACCGTAAAACATTTATGTATCTTTCATTCCATAAAGATTGCTGTATAATTTACTTTAACCATTTTAGCGATATGTAACAATTTTAATCCTTCCCCAAACCTTACCCTAAACCCAAACCTTACCCTAAACAAAAACCTTACCCTAAACCCAAACCCTACCCTAAACCCTTTTTATACAAAATGTTTAAATACGTTATGTAAGCCGAAACATTGATCCGGCTTTTTTAAATGTACAACAACGGAAATGACGCAAATATGTCACGTGGCACGCAAATAGCCAATGAGCTTTTGATATCACTGCCATAAAGCAATGTGTCGTAAAGCTTCTTGAGGCGCGATATTTGAATTCAAATTTATATAACAAACGCACGATCTGACTTTACGGTTGCTGATGAGAACTCAGCTCAAAATTGCTGGATAAAGGGCTGAATTTGGATTTGTTTCTCACAATCGTATGAATTTTAAAGCTGTGGATTTCAGCAAATAAATAAATGTATCATCTTTTGTGAATTTATGTTGTATTTTGGTGTAATTATTGCTTATTAGTAATAATAACGTATTGCATAGAAGAGGGCATAGGAGAAAACGCGTTTTTGCGCGTCATGACAAACAAACTAAATATTTAAAAAATGTTATTCATTTTAAAGTTTTAAAATGTTCAATATTGTGAAATTCTCTGAATATCATAATCATTTCATTAGGTAAATGGATCAACTGTCTTAAATAAATAAGTCAGAAAATATGACTGAAAACATGTCATTAATATGAGTAAGAAACACCAATGCCCGCGATTTTAATATTTATGAATAGGAATAACTTACGTACAAATTTGTAAGCTGTCAAAAAACGTAAATAATTTACATATTAGTCCTGTCAAAACGTCAATATTATATGTTTCAACGTAAGTAAATGTACGTACGGTAAACCACACTGAAATGTAAAAATACACACGTATTCTTATGCCTGTCTGGGACACCGCCATAAAAGTATTTTTGTATGCACACTTTTAAAATTATTGCATTAACACTGAAGCTGCTTAAACAAAATTAAAGTTAATAATACTTAAAATTGTGAGCTTGGCAAAACATGCAACATTTATTTAAAAAGCTGCCTAAGTTGATAAAATGAGAAGCAGTTTTTAAGATCTCTCAAATGTTCACACAGATTGGTCAAAATGTTTTGAAAAAGGTTTAGTATTGTAGTTTATTTAACAAGTCACTGTGATAAATGGATGCAATTATTACATATGTTTTTTTCCAGAAATAAAAAAACATTAAATGGTGTGAAACAAAGTCGAACAAACCCAACCTATCTAAAATTTAAAGTTTTATGGTAAATCTACAGTATAACTCAAAAAGTGTCGCATTTTAATCCAAAAACCAGATCACTACAATATTAAAATATTAAGCAAATGAATAAGAAATGATATTCATAACTTACATCATTTTTTATGTTTTCTAAAATTGTGTCACATAAAGAGTCAATGTGTCTCCAGAGTAAGTCCTATTTTGTAAATTTGCAAGCTGTCACAAGGCTTATATACTGCATGTCACAATAAAATAACATATGCAAAAACAAAGATGACAAAGGTGTGTTTAATAAGACAAAGTGACAACAACTTTAAAATTGTCCTCATACATCATAACATCTCTATCTAAACATATGTTTTACAGTGGCCTAGTAAATTTAAATAAAAAAATTACAGAATTAGTGAATATATCTTCCCAATCTTTATAAATCTGATGCTGAACTGAATGTCATGATATCCTAATTTATGTTTTAAGTTGGTTTTGATTTATTATTTTGTTTAAACAGAACTACAGTCTGGATAGAGCGGCATCTGAAACTACAGTATAAGGGGGGCACAATTAGCCTATTATACTGTAAAAAAAGCATTTTTTCAGACATTTAAGATGAAAAGGACACTTGTTGTCCAGCCCAGTGTCACAAAATTTTGTTATAAAATTCCTTTTTTGTGATATTATAACAAATTTCCGCGTTTTTTCGTGATCGTATAACAAATTCCTTTTTTCTTGTAATTATCACTTATTGGTTACTCAACAGTTTTGTCCTATTTTCTTACCATTGTCGCTAGGTTTAGGGTTAGATTTAAATAAAATGACATTCATACCCAAACTCAACTCTAACTCTAAGACCAGGCGACATATAAAAAAAATCAGAAAAATTGTTATAAACCAATATATAAAGTGACATTCTAATGCAAGCACCAAATCTAACCCTAAACTGAAGTGACAATGGTAAGAAAATAGGAAAAAGCAGTTGCGTTATTAATACGTGAAAATCACACAAAAACAGGAATTTGTTATATGATCATGGAAAAACGCGGAAATTCGTGATAATATCACGAAAAAGAATCGAAACATTATGTGACTTGTCAGACATAATTTGTCAGCAATAAGTAAAATAACATTTAGTACTCAGTTAACCTCCTTAGACTGGTGTGTCCACATACGTGGACATCAATTTTTTTGTTGTTTTCACCATAATACTTGGTGACCTGTTGTACACAAACGTAGACAATTACACTGCTTCATGTTCAATGAAAAATATTTGGTTATTATATTTATTTGTTTCTTTTTTAACCCCAAATAGCTTTAAGAAATCTGAAAAAAGACAAACCAAAGCTCTGATCTCATGAGGTTAAGTGAAATATCACAATAGCTGATTTCTGGGGCAACACAGGCAGGAGATTTTTCCAGTACGGTGCAGATACAGAAAAGGATGAACAAAAGCAGCCACCAAAAAACAACTCAAAGATAAAACCCAAGGTGCCATGAAATTTGCGTTTGTCACAAGGTAAAATAATCCGGTGATGGTAAATGGACCATATGTGAAAAGTGTAGTTACAGTAGTTATGAGAATGAGATAAAACGCTTTTTTCTTCATGTGGTTTTCCTCCACTCTCTCTTTTCCTCTCTCTCCAGGTCCTGACTGCTTCAGAGCTCTGAGAACAGCCAAACAACAAAACAACTGAATGAAGAGGAAGAGGATGAGCAGCACTGATGAACACCATACATAGACAATTGGAAGTCGGTATATAGTAAGCATGCAAAAGCAACAGAATCCAAGAGTACTGATCCAGACAACAATGCAGCACATCAGTCTGTATCTAAGAGGTTTAAACTTCAGAAAGGTTACAGGATGAACCACAGCCAGGTAACGCTCGACACAGATCAGACACTGAAACAGAGGACGAGCGGTCATGGAAAATCCAACTAAAAACACATCAACGACTGATAGACTCGGTAGCCACAGTGAAAGTACAAAAATCAAACTTTTCACACAGATACCAATTTCACAAACAGAGAGATTGAGGGTAAAAAACTCTGCTGCAATTCCGCTTCCCGCTCCTGTGACGATGAGATAAAACACATAAGAGTGTGCGGGAAGACAAAACAGGAGGTTGATGATGTATATGCATGCTTGGGGAATTTTTAGTAAATCAATGTTCTCAGATGAGGAGTTTGTTGAAGCTCCAGTTGTGGTGAAGTTCATTGTCGTGTTATTCATGTCCTTGTTTCTCTTCTCAGCTCAGGTAAAACTTTGTTATTTAATTTTGTGCTTTTTTGGTTGGAAGATCTGTAAATGATCCAGACAATTTGATTAAAGTTTATTAAAAATTGCATAAATAAATATTCAACACATGGGCAGTCTGTTGTACTACAACGTCTCTTATTTATTTAAAATAATCAGAGCACATAATTTCTAAATTCGACTCTATACCGTAAATTCAGTAGTATTTACATTCACATGCAATGTATTTTTTTACTCTAAGATTAGTTTTAACAAAGAAAAACTAAAATAAACTTACTCATTCTCCTGCAAAAACGTGATATTGTGAAGCGTAAAATAGGAAATTTAATTTACAAAGAGTTTTTCACCTGAAGATGAAATGGATGGTCTCTTCCAATGCATATAAATCTCTTCACTGAGTTTCATAGTCTGATTTTAAAGCATCACGTAGATATTTTTGCATGACTCCAAAAGCTGCATGTCATAAACATCATTATGCAAATATGTATACGGGAGAAAGAAAACATGGACCATAATATATTAAGAAATGTAAACTGCCATGTTATTAATTATATATCCAATATGTATTGTGTATTATTGTTTTATGATGCTATTTTATTAAATGGCAAAACCAATGCTGATTCAATGAAAATCCATCACAAAAGAGAATGCCCAGCTATCAAAAACACATTATTTACAGCTGTCCAACGCAGGTGCCTGACATTGATCGTCTGATATGTAAAATTTGACACCAAGCATTATAATAACAAAAATAAACCCCATCGTGTCATGAAGTCAAGCTTAAAGGTACAGTGTGTCAATTTTCGGAGAATCTACTTACAGAAATGCACTATAATATACATAACTATATTTTCGGTGCAAATAAAGACCTACATACTGTAATAAAATGTAATACTTTTTTACCTTAGAATAATCCATTTCTATCTTCATACACCTTATGAATAGTCAACATTTGATATGTTTCTACTGTAACTGCAGACCCTCACCCAGCAAGCAAGCTAGACTTCGGTGTCTGTAACACTACCCCCAAACTGCTTTTAACACTCAGAAGCAGAACAAGGCCTCTTGTGACTATGGCAACACATCAGGGCTGTTAACACTTGGTATTAAGATGTGTTTTGGTCGATCGGATCACAAGTGGGCCTGAGACTGAGCTCTAATTGGGTGGGTTCGGATCTGCCCTGGGGCGCAGGTCTGTGCGCCCCAAACCCTCCCACTTATGTTGTAAGCAAATCAATATTGTTTTTTATGTCTTTGACCTCATGTGATTGGATCGTTCTCAGAGTCTCACAACCGTTTTGCAGATTGCCATGTAACTCCTGGCTACAGTACTGATCAGTGAAAGCAAGTGAAATACCTTGAAATTAAAGAAAATATGATTGTATGCTTTACAAGACATTTAGTTGAAGAATAAATTAAGGTTTGAGGAGCTTGGACCAGATTGAGCAGCAAGAAGTGAGTTACACTGTGTGCTTTTCCAGCACTTGTGGCAAATGGGGTCGGATAACTTTAGCTGGATGCTATGTTAGTCATATTTAATGTTTTCCCTGTTTGCAAGTCTGCGTGATATACTGCGTGATATTTTGTGTGGCATTTGAGCTGACTTTGCATGGACATGATGCTCAGATAATCCGGTATTTTTCGTGGCTTGGCCAACTTTGTTGCAACATACTGGGCTGGGTTTCCCGATAACGATTAAACTTAGCACTTAAGAGCGCTTTCTACAAGCTACTTAACGAACATTCGTTGTTCATTTACGTGCGTTTCCCAAAGATGCACGTGAAACGATCGCTCACAGCTGGGTTTTAAGTGCTACTTATGAGTCGCTATCAGTTTGTCAAGTGCTGAAATGACACCAATAGAATGACTCGAATTCGTAGCAGAAGCTTGTTTAGGCTAATGATCTTTAGCCGATGTGCACTAATATTTTTTAGAATATTTTTTATTATTGTTCAATGACCTTTTAAATGTTTTAAAATTGTTCATAATGAAATATTATTTTCCGTATTTAGTTAGGACTCGTCCCCCTGCAAAATGCCTTCTGCATTTTATCTTATAGTTTAGATTATTATTATTATTTGTAATATGTTTGGGATTATATATTATGTAGGGATTATTGCATTGTACCGTAAATATTTATTTGGTTTCTTTAATCAGATGCCATACCCTTCAAAACATTTTTTTTTAACTGTAGCCTATGAATTATAGCAGTGTAACCCCATTGAGTTATGCTTGAGTTGTTTAAAACAATGTATACCACAAAGCAATGTTTGTATGTTTGCTGCAATACTACATCTAACCGTAAACAAGGCAATATGTGAGTGAGATATTCAGTGTAAGATTCAGACGAAGAAGCCAGCTCAACTTGCTTACACGTGGCTGGCAGTAGGTGCAATATATTATTTCAATTTCGTTATGTTCTTTATTTCAAATTGTATTTATGTTTACTAAGACTCTTGTTGATTGCTCAGGTTGATGTTGCATCTCATCTCTGAAACAGTCAGTGCTTCATTTTGAGTGCTTTTGTTTTTGAGAACTCTGGTGAGTTTTTGCTGATTCATGCATTACTTTGGATTAATTGACATTATCTTTCACTAGTTGTTGTCATAGAAAAAAACAATCAGAGTTGTTTATGATGATTAAACGTGTATTTTTATATGTGTAGGAGATTGAAATGTCATTAATTTATGTACAACATTAATTCATCTGTTTAAATTGAATGTTTGCATCATCATTTGTATGTAAATGAAAACAGAAAAAGAACAAATAAGATGTTGTGCAGTGAGATAATACATTCAGGCACTTTGATGTGGTTAAGTGTGCCTATGTTAACATTGTTGGATTAACAACTGAGCTTATGAACATTTTGTGCACCTGATATAAGATGTCAAAGTATATATTGTTAACAACAAGAAATGTTTAATGTGACTTATTTTGTGCAGATTGTTTTTTTTTTAATGTCGATTCTGTTGATCCACGGTTGAATGGCGAGCCAGTGCCTGATCTTTGATTCAAAGAGCCATCGCGATTCCATGCGGATCCGTTGAACTTGAGATAAGCACACAAACACTACCCGGGTAGAAAAAGTAACAGAAAAAGGCCTTTACACATCCACATTTGAACATTACGCCCATACACACACACACACATAAAGGAGGACTATTGAGACTTTACATTGGACATTTTTTGGGTTCAATATCAAGTTTTGTTCTTTCTGGTTGAGTATGAATCCATTGTGAATTGAGACCATTGTGATTTCATTTACATTGTGGGAATTGTTCATTTAAAACTTTGTATCTGTAATAAAATTGCCGGCTGTTAATTAATTTCATATACTTTATCCCAATTCTTTTATCATTTTAAAATCCTCCTAGAGCCGAACCTAGGCTTTAGTTAAACATTTTTTGAGTATACTATATTGAATACTTACCCATCTGTTTCCGTGTTACATACCTTTTCATGGCGAGCCAGCCAGGAGGATTTTTTTTACAGCCGGTTACAAGTGTATTTGGACAGTGGTGAAATTTCAAGTTTTATTTTTTTTTTGAAGAATATTTGTGATTGAGCACAATGAGTATGTCTGATATTGAAAAGTGTTACAATGTCAAAGCACAATGTTCATTATGTGTGTTAGGCATTACTGATAATGACACAGATGATGACATTACTGCAACTTTTGAGAAATATGGTGATATTGGGAAAGTAGTGAGAGTAGCTCCCCCTACTGGGCAGACAGGACAGTCCATTATTATAGTTGAGTTTAATGTACACACTCCAGTCACACATCTTGAGCCTAATTTCCCACTGGAAGTTAAGAGTGTGAGAAATCCAGCAGTTACATGGTATGCAGATAGCATCAAAGTACTAGCACAACGCTCTGCGCAGCCCAGTGCCCAAGTGCCAAGTTCATCCATTGAGTCAAGTGATGACAGTGATAATGCTGACCCCGGAGAAGTCCCTTCTGACAACAGTGACGTCATTCCAAAGAGGTATATAAAAAGACAACCTTTTAAGAAGCCAAAATCAAAGTCACGTGTCTTTAGCTCAGACAACAACCCTGATCCTGCTGTGAGGAAAAAAATGACAAAGCCTGCCTCTAACACACTTACCAATGATGACCTAAACCCTCCTGAGATACAGCGTATTGTGGTTAAACATGTCATCAAAAATGATTCTTTTTCTGTGCAGACACACTCCAAATGGCTGCGTTCCTTCTCAGGAAAAGTACCTAAGCCCCCAGGAGAAGCTGATTTTGATACTTGGTGTCTTCATGTTGACCTTCTGTTGCAGGATTCACTTCCCATAGATATCCAGCGAAGGAAAATCTTAGAGAGCCTATTACCACCAGCTTCAGATGTGGTTAAGCAGCTTGGTTCCACAGCTCCTCCTAGAGACTATGTGAAGCTCCTAGACTCTGCATACGGCTTAGTTGAGGATGGTGATGAAATCTTTGCTCGTTTTCTGAACACCAACCAAGATCCTGGGGAGAAAGCATCTGATTACTTACAAAGACTACAGACACTGCTTAGTACTGCGGTTCGGAGAAATGGTGTAAAACGGTCATCTGCAGATCGTCATGTTGTTGAAACAATTTCAGCGTGGCTGCTGGGATCATTCATTAATACTTACCCTTCAGTTGGAGTCAAAAGCGAAGACACCACCTGACTTTGCAGAGTTTTTGTTGCTGCTCAGAACTGAGGAAGACAGACGTACGGCAAAACTGGACAGAATGCAACGGCATTTAGGCAGTTCAAAACCTAAAGCTGCCATTCATAGTCGATCTGTCATTGACATGTCTCCTTACGGTGACTCAGGGATGCTGCAAGCCTACATTTCCGAAACAGAGGCTTTGAGAAAACAGGTAGCTGATCTCCAAATGCAGCTTAGATCCTCCAAAACTGCGGAGAAGAAGAAGAAGAAACATGAGTCTGGATTGACAGAATACTCAAAGACTTTGACACCTAAAGTGGAGATGTTAGCTCAACCAGTCACAGCTAAACCACCAAAATCTTGGTTTTGTTTCAGATGTGGCGAAGATGGCCACATAGCCAGGGCATGTGAAGGTTCCATTAACAAAGAGCTTGTGGATCAAAAGTATAAAGAGCTCAAGGGGAAACAAGATGAATGGAAAGTGAAGAATGGAATGCCGTTAAACTGGACGGGGTTTCAGTAAAGGGACATACTGGGGCCCATTGCAGCAAAGGATGTCCCAAAGAAATGAACGAAAAAGAATTAAGATATCAAGCTCACTCGAATCTTCCTACAAATGAAAGTGAGTTAATCTCTGGCATAATGGGTCCTAAATGTACAGCTCAAATCATTATTGAGCGACAACTTTGCAACGCTCTTCTTGATTCAGGGTCACAGGTGTCCAAATCTTTCTATGATACATATCTCTCATCCTCTCAAATTCTCCCCCTAGATGATCTTATTGAAGTTGAAGGAGCTGGGGGGCAAATTGTACCATACTTGGGCTACACTGAAGTGAGCATACATTTTCCAGAAGACATTGCTGGAAAAGCTGAAACCGTTTACACACTTGCACTTGTCATCCCTGACTACAAGTACAATGCTGAAGTTCCAGTGCTTGTTGGCACCAACACGCTAGACCTATTATTTCAGTCTTGTTTTGGAAATGACAACAGTTACGCTGCCCCCAAAGGCAAATTCCGATACACGCCCCTTCTGAAAGCTCTATTGCACAGATACACCCTGGGACAAAGCAATGGTAAAGTGGGCCAAGTCAAGCTACAGGGAAAGAACCAAGTCACCATTCCAGCGGGTCAAAAGATGGTCCTGGATGGGCATGCTAGGAATGTGTCTACAATTACTGACGCTCCGCTGGTAGTAGAGCCATCCACTCCCTCCAACCTCCCTGGTGGTCTGCTTTTGTGCAGCCACGTCCTGACCAGCCCCAGGAGGACCTCATTTAAAGTCCCCATTATCCTACAGAATGAAACTGCACATGAAATCACACTCCCAGCTAACTGTTGTTTAGCTGAGCTCTATGCTCCATCAGCTCTGTCTACATTAAAGAACACCACAGCTGAAGAGAAAAGTGTTGTGTCTTACACTACAAAAGTCAACTGCAATGCTGTATGTTCCACTAATCCTAAAAACAATCTCATGTTCAACTTCACAGACTCTTCTCTCTCAGAAGAATGGAAAGAAAGAATCACAACAAAGCTTAACTCCATTCCTGAAGTATTTGCAGTAGGTGAGATTGATTACGGGCACACTACAGCTGTCAAACACAGAATCCGTCTTTCAGATCCAACTCCTTTTAAACAGAGAGTGAGGCCCATCCATCCCTCAGATTTTGAAGCTGTTAGGCTTCATCTTCAAGAGCTTAAAGATGCAAAAATCATCCGTGAGTCGGAGAGCCCTTTCGCTTCGCCAATAGTTATTGTAAAGAAGAAAAATGGTGCTATCCGCCTGTGTGTAGATTACAGAAAACTAAATAATCAGACAATCAAAGATGCTTATGCTCTGCCGAATATTGAGGAAACATTTTCTGCGTTGACAGGATCCAAATGGTTTTCCGTCATGGACTTAAAGTCAGGTTATTATCAAGTGGAGGTTGAGGAGGAGGATAAACAAAAAACGGCATTTGTAACACCTTTTGGATTCTGGGAATTTAACAGAATGCCGCAAGGAGTAACAAACTCACCTAGTACATTTCAGCGTGTTATGGAAAAGTGCATGGGCACCTTGCATCTTAAAGAAGTCCTTGTCTTTCTCGATGACCTCATTGTCTTCTCAAAAAGCCTGGAGGAACACGAGGAACGCCTTATGAAAGTTTTGAACCAGCTGAAAGAGTTTGGTCTAAAGCTATCTCCGAACAAATGCCACTTTTTCATGAAATCCGTTAAATATCTCGGACACATTGTTTCGGAGAAAGGCGTAGAAACAGACCCTGAAAAAATCTCTGCACTTACCACCTGGCCAAAGCCGACAAACATCAGTGAGCTAAAATCCTTTTTGGGCTTCACTGGATACTATCGGAGGTTCGTCACCAATGACTATTCCAAAATTGTCAAGCCATTGAATGCCCTTACCGTTGGCTATTGTCCATCTCGAAGGAAAGCAAAGGGCTTTAAACCTCCCTCCAATTCTGATTTCAAGGAACCTTTTGGGGGAAGATGGACACCTGAGTGTGACACCGCATTCCAGACACTAATCCAAAAGCTGACCACCGCCCCGGTGTTGGGATTTGCGAATCCAAAACTACCGTACATCTTGCATACAGATGCTAGTCTTCATGGTCTTGGTGCAGCCTTGAACCAGGAACAGGATGGTCACATGAGGGTGATTTCATTTGCCAGCAGAGATCTGTCAAACTGTGAAAAGCGTTATCCCACCCACAAGTTGGAATTTTTAGCGCTAAAGTGGGCAGTGACAGATAAGTTTTATGACTATCTGTATGGGGCAGAGTTCACCATCATGACTGACAATAATCCCCTCACATATATATTAACATCCGCCAAGCTTGACGCTGCAGGGCACAGGTGGCTCGCGGCCCTGTCTACTTTTAACTTCAGCATTCAGTACAGAGCTGGAAGAAAAAAAATCAAGATGCCGATGGCCTCTCCAGACGACCACATGATCAGGTCGACCCTGATTTCAGTTCTAAGGCTGAAGATGACCGTATCAATTAGTTTATCTCCAAGTTTTTGAAAGGAGAAAATAAGGTTTCCTTTCCCGAAGAAGCTGTGAGAGCTGTTTGTCAAAAGCACCAACTCTATGATAGCACAGTGGAAAACCAAAATGCTAGCTTACCTGTTGCTCTGGAATGTCTTGCCATTGGAACTGATGCCATCCCAGCTACGAAGCTTTTGGGAAACGGCCCGTAATTCTAAGATGATTCGTACGATCGTTTTTACGATCTACTTAGCCTTACGATGCTTTTGGGAAACCCGGCCCAGGTCTGTAATTAGGCAACTTTACTGTGTGTGTGTGTGTGTGTGTGTGTGTGTGTGTGTGTGTGTGTGTGTGTGTGTGTGTGTGTGTGTGTGTGTGTGTGTGTGTGTGTGTGTGTGTGTGTGTGTGTGTGTGCGTGCGTGGGCCTGGTAATTATCACGTTGGGGGGACCAATTGTCCCCACAAAGATAGGAATACCAGTAAATTTTGACCTCGTGGGGACATTTTTGAGGTCCCCATGAGGAAACACGCTTATAAATCAAACAGAATGATATTTCTTGAAAATCCAAGGTAGCAGAAAGTTTTCTGTGATGGTTGGGGTTAGGGAATGGGGTAGGTAAGGGGAATAGAATATACAGTTTGTACAGTATAAAATGCATTACGTCTATGGAATGTCCCCACAGGACATGGAAACCAGAATGTGTGTGTGTGTGTGTGTGTGTGTGTGTGTGTGTGTGTGTGTGTGTGTGTGTGTGTGTGTGTGTGTGTGTGTGTGTGTGTGTGTGTGTGTGTGTGTGTGTGTGTGTGTGTGTGTGTGTGTGTGTGTGACAGATCACGTTAAATAAATAATTTCAACTTTCTTGACTAGTAAAGAGTTGGTAAAAATAAAAATAAAATAAGTTAAATGGGCTTAAGTTATTACAACTTTATTTTTATAATTTAACATCTAAACATTGTTTAAATTCAAACATTTAAGTGCAACAAGGACATTTCACAGTGTAAAAACAGAATGGCCATCACACTCCACACAAACAGTACAGTACTACTCCTGGAATGGACATTTTGAAACCAAGCATTCATGTAATGATTATCAAAAACATCCTGTAATTTTACAGAAAAGTGTCTTTATTTCTTATAGGCCTTAAACAGAAATACAAAATAACAGTCTACAAAATAAAACTGCAAGGACATACATTACAGAATAAAACAAGTCATCTATGATAAAAGCAAATGATAATCTTTTACACAAGCTGAAAAAAGTTTTAATAATCACCAGTGAAATATATCACCAGTGTTTTAGGAGGAAGCAAAGCAGAACAGTTTACCACATCTGTGCAAATAAAGAACAGGCTGTAAAAACCCACCCAGCACATAAGAAAAGAAAGAAGGAATCCAAAGTTCTGAAATGTACCGATGTTTCATAATAACAAAAAATCCTGAGATACACATTGGCACATATATGGTAACCATGCTGACAGTAGTTATGAGAATGATATTAAACGCTTTTCTCTTCATGTGGTTTTCCTCCTCTCTCTCTCTTCCTCTCTCTCCTGGTCCTGACTGCTTCAGAGCTCTGAGAACAGCCACAAGACAAAACAACTGTACGAAGAGGAGAACAATGAAGACAATCGAGAATAACCATGCATGTGTAACAATGTTGGATGATATTAAAGTAAACAAGGAGACTAAACAGGATCCAAAACAAAATAACCAGGCAACAGTGCAACAGATGACTTTATATCTGAGAGGTTTGTACTTCAGAAAGGTTACAGGATGAACCACAGCCAGGTAACGCTCGACACAGATCAGACACTGAAACAGAGGACGACCGGTGGAAACTAATCCTTGCAAAAACAGTCCAAATACATTTAAACCTGAAAACCAGATTGTGAGTAAAAACAATAAACAATCCAGACAGCCTAAAATTTCACAAACAGCGAGATTAAGGAAGAAAAACTCTGAGGAAATGCCATTTCCAGTTCCTTTGACGATGAGCCAGATCACATAGGATTGTGTAGGAAAACCAAACAGCACATTTATGAGGAAGATATAATTTTGTTGACTCAAATCATCATTGAATTGCAGAGATGTGGAGTTAGTAGATGCTCCATTTGTTGTGATATTCAATGTCGAGTTATTCATCTTCTTCTTTGTCTTCTCAGCTCAGATCTTTAATTATATTCAAATAATATTTCTACTGTTATTTATAGGAAAAGAGAAAAAAAAATAAAAATCAAATATTCACATGTGTTTTACATGTGTAGTTTCAAAATAAACAAAATACTGCAATATTAAATAACTTACTTACAATACATGTACAGGTAATATTATTAGTGTTTTTTAACTCATAAGCATCTAAACATAAATCTTGTTCTTAATTTTCACATTACCCAGAAAATTCTCACATTAAAAAGTGTTAGAAAATGACTGTAAACATTTGCTGTGGTTATGCAGCTTGTTGCCAGTAACTTACTGTAGAAGATAAAGACTGAAAATGTTTCATGTTCATTAAACTTTGAACAAACTGTTGCCAGTAAATCACATTAATGTAAAATCTACAGTAAGTTACTGGCAGCTATTGCCAGTAATACTGTAATTTCTACAGATTTTTTTTAAAGTGTAGTCATTCAGTTTAAATGAAATTTTATAAATCATCCCCATTTACCTACTATTCTATTTTATTTGTGCATAATCCCAGTGTATTGACAGAGAAATCAATGCATTTTGATGGAAAAACAATAAAATGAATAAAATTGAGATGTTTATTACCTGAAGAATGAATGTCCAATCTCAGTGAATGTACTTAAACGACTTTGCTGAGGTTTGTAGACTTATTTCAAAGATGTCAGAAGAATATATGTGCATCTGCTACACGTCATAAATATAACCAGACATGCAAATATTTAAAATAGTGAAAACAAATAACGTAGCCAAAACATATATGATTAAATGTTAAAAACATTTGAAGGCAGTGCAGGAAGACAAAACAGGTGATTGATGCTGTACATGCACGCTTGCAGAGTATTCAGTGGACCCAGATGTGATGAAGTTTAACGCATATAAAGCTCAGCTCATATATAACACAGAATTTTGTAATTTAGCTTGATTGTTAGAAAGAGCTGTAAATGATCCAGATAATTCAATCTAAGTTAATCAAGCAGCATAAGATGCGAATAAATGTTCAACACATCTGCTGTATGAAATCCAGACATACTACGAAATCTAAGAATTAATATTCGATTCTGTAAATTCTCATAAAACAGGATATTGAGTCAAAAGGCAGAGTTGGTAACCTGTTTTATGAATTCCCAATATCTGTGGATATTTATAAATCTCTGTACTGCGTTTCGTACACTGATTTCAAAGCTGTCGTGAGGATATTTGTGCATGACTTCAAAAGCTGCATGGTGTATTTAACACCTGATATGCAAATATTAAAAAACATCAAACAAAAAAATCCTTTATACATTTAAAAGTTAACATTTTAAAAGTGTAATGTTCCAATTTTATAAACAATCCCAAATAAACAATTGCAAATTTGTTGCATTGTATAACAACCATTTTATTGCTTTTATTTGATTTATTAACATACTATAAATTCACCCAACATTTTGACACAGGTGTCACACATTCAACACCTGAAATGGAAATTATGAGAGCAAACATTATTATGCTAAGTGTCATGATAGATTGTCAAGCCAAATGTCATAAAACTCAATATGAGTGATGATAGGTAATTGATTAAGTATTTTATTGGAAAAAACAAGCCTATAGGATTTACTTAAACAAATCTGATAAAAATTACTCAAAACAAACCTAACCTGTATAAATAAGCAAATTTGAGGACATATCATTTCAAAACGACACTATTTAAATGCTTGGCTGTCCTTAACCAGCAATGTTGGGTCAAAAATGGACGAATCACTGGGTTAAGCAGGTAACTCAGAATTTTTTTATATTTGACCCAGTGATGGGTTAAAACAACCCAGCATAGGCTAAATTGCAATGGGTTGGGTTCGTCCCTTTTTGTCCCAATGCTGGTTTCAAAATAACCTAGAATTTTTTTATCTGTATGATATCACCAACGTCTATGATTGATACTGTTTTATTGAGTGGGGGGTTCTGTGCCAATAACATTTTACAACATTTTTTATTTAAAAATAGTTGACACTTTATCAGTGGTAAGTTTTTTATTGTCATAAAGCACAGTTCACAGTATGAGCTTACATAAAAAGAATACAAAACACACAGGAGTCAAGACAAATGATTCAGGCAGCAATACAACAGATGACTTTACATCTCAGAGGTTTGTGCTTCTGAAATTATACCACAGCCAAGAAAAGCTCAACACAGATCAGACACTGAAACAGAAGAAGACTGGTGATAAATAACATAGGAGTGATTAGGAAGACCAAACAGGGGGATGATCCTGTACACATACATTTCCAGACTATCCAGTGGACACAGTTTGGGGATTGAAGCTTCAGAAGTGGAAATGTTCACTGAAGAATTATTCATGCCAGGATAAACATATCTTTAAAAAGACAATCAAAAAGTAAAAAAGAAAA
Organism: Paramisgurnus dabryanus; assembly: GCF_030506205.2. Taxonomy (NCBI): domain Eukaryota; kingdom Metazoa; phylum Chordata; class Actinopteri; order Cypriniformes; family Cobitidae; genus Paramisgurnus; species Paramisgurnus dabryanus. The sequence continues at coordinate 1,236,593 of NC_133354.1, read as the reverse complement.
AGAAAACTAGTGATATCATAATGAACACAGGCAGCATAGTTTTCCAACTCGATGCAGATAAAGAAAAGGCTGAACAAAGCCAGATAAAATAAAGAAAAGATAACAAACAGATTCAAGTTCCCAACTATACTGATTGATCAGAATAAAAACGAGTCCCATGATTGTATACAGTATGGGAGATATGTGACAACCATACTAACAGTAGTTATATGAAACGCTTTTCTCTTCATATGGTTTTTCTCTCTCTCTCCCTCTCTCTCCTGGTCCTGACTGCTTCAGTATGGAGGACCACAAGAGTCATGCAAAATGTAATAAAGAACTTCAATATTTAATAACTACCTGGACAATAAAAATAGCAATTAATAGATTTGTTTAAAAATTCATTAATTAATCTATAAATAAATAGACAAAGTTACAAAAAAAATCATTATGTAACATTTTATTAGGCAATAAAAAGTGAGATTATAAAAATAACGTAGAAATGAAATATTAATCCATTAATAAATAGTTGAAAGTAATTTAACAATTTACAAAAACAACATAAAACACTCAATAAGTTCATCATTTTAAATTGCATTTATAAATTCTTAATTAAATAATGGCATTTCAAAATGTATTTCAAAAAGCAACTTAAAAAGAGAAATAAATAACTGGATTTATAAATTGAACTACAAATACAGGTTTAAATTAGGCATTTAAAAGGGCATTTCCATTTAACATTTCTGTTTTAATTTTCCCGATGGTTCTCCTTATTCTTTTCGCTATTCGATTTGCTTTTCGTTTTAGCCTCTCTATTTAGCTTTTCCGTGACTCTTTGGGTCCTTGCAAATGGTCAAATGAGAAATGCAAATTATAGCTATGGCCAGGTGGATGTAACAAGCTCTCTGATTGGCTCTGATTGTACGTCATGTGCAGATTTATAGATCTCGGATGAGGACCCAAAGAGTCACGGAAAAGCTAAATAGAGAGGCTAAAACGAAAAGCAAATCGAATAGCGAAAAGAATAAGGAGAACCATCGGGAAAATGAAAACAGAAATGTTAAACGGAAATGCCCTTTTAAATGCCTAATTTAAACCTGTATTTGTAGCTCAATTTATAAATCCAGTTATTTATTTCTCTTTTTAAATCGCTTTTTGAAATACATTTTGAAATTCCATTACTTAATTAAGAATTTATAAATGCAATTTAAAATGATGAACTTATTGAGTGTTTTATGTTGTTTTTGTAAATTGTTGTATTAATTTGAACTATTTATTAATGGTTTATATTTCATTTCTACATTATTTTTATAATCTCACTTTTTATTGCCTAATAAAATGTTGCATAATGATTTTTTTTGTAACTTTGTCTATTTATTTATAGATTAATTAATGAATTTTTAAACAAATCTATTAATTGCTATTTTTATTGTCCAGGTAGTTATTAAATATTGAAGTTCTTTATTACATTTTGCATGACTCTTGTGGTCCTCCATACTTCAGAGCTCTGAGAACAGCCAAACAAAAAAACATCTGAATGGAGAGAAAGAGGAGGAACAAACATACAGCGATAGATGTGTGTGCCGTCCTTTGAATAAGCCTTGACAAAACACCCCAAACCACCCGAAAGTAATTCATATGTTGCCTAGGAAGATCCAAAACCTGGTTAAAATGTTTCCAATGAGAACAATATACAAGAACTACACTAGGCTTAGCTAAAAAAATAAAGGAAGGCTACTGTGTTATCCGCCATCCATCTTTAATAAATCCCTCCGTGCTAGCTTACACTTTTCAACATTGCGTCCGTGCCTCTTTTTGCCTCCAGCTAAGCCCCGCCCACCCTGGGTCTATTGCTTTTTATTGTATATATTTTAATGCGTATCTTGTGTAGAAACCTCCATAGGCAAAAAGTTGCTTTTACTTGAAGGCGTGTTCATAAGACAGACATGTCACCTTGTCACCTTGACACGTGTCATGAACATGGGGGAGATTTAATGCCCATTTATGACAACTGTAATCAAGTGTCATTTGTTAAATTATGTCATTTTTTATGCAAAGATGCATGTTTGTACTTGACATAAACCAATACATCATAACTTAACATAAACATGACATAGCAGAATATTTATCAAAGTTAAGAAACTACCTAGCTTTATGTTAAACTGCCATTTAAATATGATTAAGTGTTAATATATGTCAAATAATTGTAAATACCTTAACAAAATGCAACAAACATGTCAAAAGATTATACTTAACTTTATGTATGTGCACAATACATAAAAACTGACACTAACAGAGCTTGTTCTTCCTCACACAGGGGGTTCTGAAAGTTTCTGACATAGAAGAAAAACTAACAAAATCATCAAACATTTAATCAATTTAATTTAATTTAATTTAATAAACTTTGCAGCGATATGGACACAACGCTGCATGGCTTAACCCATTATTGTACTGTTTTCATTCAATTTTAAAATTGGTTTTCAAATGCAATGAAAAATAATTTAATTACTTTTATTTGTTTATTATTATTATTATTATTATTATTATTATTATTATTATTATTATTATTATATGATTGATTTTAATCGTTAAACACATAGAGGAAACTTTAAAAAACATTATCAACTGAAGAATATTGATGATGATGTTATAAAACTATTTGACAGAGTATTAACACTTAATGACATTTTAATGACAAATTATATTTGTTCCACTGTAGTTGAGGTCAAGAAAAATATTAATGAGTCTGTTATAAAACTATATGACTGAGTATTAACCCTTAATGACAAATTTAATTTGTATCACTGGTAAAAAGTGGTCAGTTATGTTTTCTTGGTAATGATGTATTTGTTATGATGCATTAGTTTATGTAAAGTTGTCATAACAAAGATATCTCAAACAATGTCGTCTTTGCATTAAAAATGGCATAACTAAACACTTAATGACATAAACATGCATAAAATCTCATTCATGTTCATAGCACGTGTAATATCAGTCTTGTGAACACCCCTTCAAGTAAAGTGTTACCGTTTTATCTTTAACAAGTCATCAAAACTGATAAAAATGTTGATTGTGTTGTATTTTTGTATTAAAATTGCCAATTTTAAATGGACACTCACCAGACAGGGTGGTACTCATACACCAGCAGTTTACATTTAACACCGGTGATTTTGCTGTAATAAGTGATTTTTGTATTCATTCTGTAGATGTTTCATTAAATCAAGTGGTTTTCTATACCTTAAAACAGAACTATATTCTAATGTAACCTAAATCCAGCTTTGCACTATTTCTGAACTATGATTTATAATATTCATTTATGCTAACATAATATAGGCCTACTAATACATTTGTAAACACACATAAACACTCATTTATTTTTTTTAAAGTCCAGATTCCTATAGCTTGTAATCGTAAGTTCTGTCACCTGAGGATTGAATGTTGTTTCTCGCTGTATGAGTGTAAATCCCTGTGCTGAGGTTCATATGATTTCAAAGCTGTCAAAAGGATCATATGTGTCTGACTTCCAATAACAAAAAATATGCAAAAGTTTGAGACAAATTTGTATTTGAGCAGTCAGTCACTGACACACTGAATGTTTTATGAGCACATATGTTCTTTGTTATTTCAGTAGATGCACTTTAAAATGCTGTGTTATTTGAATAAGTTTATGTATGATCCAACAATGTGTTAAAACAAGCCAGCATATTTTAAATTACAGCCCAACATTTTTAGAGAGTATATATTTGGTTTTGAATCAAGCTTTATTTATCTGGTAAAGATTGGTACACATCAAGTAATAAAACAGATAATTTTACAGATTTTTCACATTTTATTTCTAATTAAAGTTTATAATTCACAATTAAATTGCCATATGACAATTTTTTTATTACATATAGCCATCAGAAAGGCCAAGCGCAATCTGCCGACTTTTTTGCATTTTCTGCATTTTTTTTTTTTTTTTTAATCTGCGGAATTCTGCAGAATGATTTCACAGTAAATGTTTTAAAAAGATTTTAGAGAATATAATATGTAAATATTATAAAGTTCTATGTCAAATAATTGCTTTTTTAAGGTTAACCATGAAAATAAATACACCAAACCAATATGTCCTCTGAATTAAACTAGACCGACATGAACCAGATAATGTGCATGTCAAGATTTATATTTATATTTTGTATATAAAGTTACCTATATATTTTAGTTAATAGTGTTACATAATAGATCAGAAATAAAAGGCTTGTGTTAATACATTCTCATAAATTTGGCACGTATGAAGATAATTTTATCATTTTTATAATGCAATGTAAATATAACTTCATATTGAACATAAAAAGAGCATTCGTCTTGTGTGCTGAGAGTAGCGTCACATAGACGACAGAGTCAAATGAGATCTTCTTAACTTTGCAGTAAGTTTTATTTAATCTCAAATATCAAATTGGTTCATGGTCTCCATCACAGCAAACGGCATATGAAGGGTTTATTTACTTTTCAATGACAGCTGACAAAAATATGTGGAATATGTGTGCTTGTCGATGACGACTACTGTTTACAAACAAGAGCAACTATTTCTTTAAGTAAAACTCTTGGACATCTTTGAAAGACTTTATGCTGTGAACCTTACAATCTTTTAAAAATGCAACTTTTATTTGATCTTGATGAGGCATTGTTACCAATGTAAACATGAAAGCTTTCTTCTTCGATCAGACACCTTTGTGTTGTTTCCAGGTAGATGGTTAAAGAATTCGGCACATACGCCAAATGTCATATAACTCAATATGAAGATGAGTGAGGCTGGGTGATTGATTAAGTTTTTATTGGAAAATCGGATAATTTCAAACTACACTCCCAAATATATATATATATGGGCTATTTTCAAACCCAATGTGGGGTAAAAATGGAATGAACCCGGCCATTGGCTTAAAGTTACCATGTTTATATATCTCCCAGTGATGGGTTAAAAAACCAAGCATGGGTTTAACTACAACCCAAATGGCTTGGGATTGTTTTTGGGGAGCATTTTAACTGTGCATGATATCACCAACATGATTGAAATACAATGTAAATTGTGCCATTTTCTTTTATTCTCATAAAATATACATAGACAACTCTATACAGTATGAGCTTAGTAAGCAAGCAAAACATATATGAGACAAGACAAATAATCCAGGCAGTAAAACAACAGATGATTTTATATCTCAGAGGTTTGTACTTCAGAAATTATACCACACCCAAGAAACGCTAAACACAGATCAGACACTAAAACACATGACCGGTGCTGTGATGAAGAGATAAATAACATAAGAAAGCATCATCCAGAAGGATGATGCTGTACACATACATTCCCACACTATGCAGTGGTCCAAACGACCAGTTTTGGGAATGAAGCTTCCCAAAAGTGGGAATGTATACTGGATAGTTATTCAGGTCAGGCAAAACATACTTGATACTTGAACATACTTATGATTAAAAAGGAAAGACAATAAAAAGAATGCTGTGAGTCTTACAGAATAAGACTGAAAATTAAAACACAACTATTGATTTTGTGATGAACGCAGGCAGCAGAGTTTTCCAGCCCGATGCAGATAAAGAACAGGCTGAACAAAGCCCGAAAAAGTAAATAAAAAATAACAACCTGAAAGAAGTAAAGAATTAACGTGACTGGTCAGAATAGAAATGGGTCCCATGATTGCAAATGGGACATATATGATAACCATACTAACAGTAGTTATGAGAATGATATAAAACGCTTTTCTCTTCATGTGGTTTTCCTCCTCTCTCTCTCTCCCTCTCTCTCCTGGTCCTGACTGCTTCAGAGCTCTGAGAACAGCCAAACAACAAAACAACTGAATGGAGAGCAAGAGGAGATACTGAACTGAGTAAAACCATACAAAGAGCCAATGATTCAGTGAGTCTAAACTAAACATGCACCACAAACAGGAGCCGAGGCAAAGGATCCAGACAGGAGTGCAGCAGATGACTTTATATCGGAGAGGTTTGTACTTCAGAAAGGTTACAGGATGAACCACAGCCAGGTAACGCTCGACACAGATCAGACACTGAAACAGAGGACGAGCAGTAACCCCTAATCCTCTTAAAAAGTTTGTTAATGATAAGAGACTTGGGAACCGAAGAAAGTTATACATTATTAAGAACAAACTATTAAAACAGATAATTATTTCACAAACAGACAGATTGAGATTGGAGAACTCGGATGCGATTCCACTTCCTGCTCCTGTGATGATGAGATATATGATATAGGGATGTGTAGGAAGACCAAACAGAAGACTGATGCTGTGTACCAACATTTTGATAGTCATTGATAGATCAATGGATTTAGATCCAGAAGTGAAGTTGACTGTAGAGTTATTCATTTTTTTCTGGTTTTCTTCTCACGTCAGACGATCACAAACAAATATTATTGTTATCGAAGTCTATGACAGAAAAGACATACATGGTAAAGATCTTCATGATTTATCATCTTTAAACATGTTCTGGAAATGCATTTAATCTGATTGGCTGATATTACAGTGTATTGTACAATTAATAGAAATGCAGTATTGCTTTTTATTGTATATATATTTTAATGCATAGTTGAAACCTGCATAAGAAAAAAGTTCCATAAATCTGTTTTTCAATTTTTATGTTTTAACAACTCATAAAAACTGATAAAAATGTTGACTGTGTTGTATTTTGTATTGACACTAAAATCACTGGTGTACATTAAATGTACACTCATCAGACAGTATGGTACTCATATATGCACCATCACTTTACATTTAACACCAGTGATTACTGTAGATGTTTCATTAAAAAAAGTAGTTTTTTATACCTTTAAACAGAAATATAACCTAATATAACTTAAATTCAGCTTTGCACCGTTTCTGAACTATGATTTGTAATATTAATTTATGCTCACATAATACATAGGCCTAATAACACATTTGTATTAAATACATAAACCCTCATTTATTCCTATCATTTCATTTAATATTTTGATTTTAAAAGTTTTATTACCTGATAATTGAATGTTGTGTCTCTCTGGATGTGTGTGTTAATCCCTGTGCTGATGTTCATATGGACTGATTTCAAAGCTGTCACCAGTATGTGTCCAATCACAAAACAATACTGGATATGCAAAAGTTTAAATAAACGTTGGCGAAATAATTTGTTCATAACTTAATTTTAAAAGATAATGTTTTAGACAGATATATATTTTGCTGTGGTCAATAACTCACAAGTGTGGTCTATCAATACCAGGTGGAATTTTGAATAAATGTAAAACAACTTCAGTGTTAATTCACTTTACATAAGTAGCAAATTGTTACTTCGTCCCTGTCAGCTGGTATGAAAGTAACACACAGGTGGGTCAAAAGTTAAACAAGAAGATATATGTTTGTGTTACACTTGATTTGAGTAAATATACATGACTATGACCTTGTTATGTAACTGCAAACACATTTTGTCATTTATCTTCGCAAAAAAATAATGAAATTATATTTTCATTTTAAATTTCAGCTTCTTAAATATTTCAAAGCACCTGACAGTACCAACTTGATTTGTTGAGAATAAAAATTTTAACAGTTTGAACACTATAAAAATAAAGGTATAGTGGAAGATTTTCCCGAAATTTGCCTCTCCACTTTAAAAAAAAAAATGCATTTGCGCAAAACTACCTGCTACCAAGAGCCCTCTTCAGTGTGTGAAATATTATCCCAAAAACACCTTGGTCTTGTTTTTTCTTCAGAGGCCTTTCTCTTCTTGTCATACAATTTGTAGACACTTTTCTCTTGCAAACCTCAGAAATTTTGAAAAAACACGGTAAGAATGTGAGTTTCAATGAATGGCTGACACTGTAGACCACAACAAATACACCTGAATTGTGCATGTGCAAAAAGCAAACCAAGGTACGAGGGAAGTATCAAGTGTTACGTTTTTCCTGAAAGGAACCCCTGATATTTAAACACAATTTACTTTAATTTTGAAAAACTATGAGAGGGCAAACTTCAGGATGTGTTACAGCACTAAATAACCTGTACATTAATCAGTACTGTAACACATGAAACCAGAAACACAAAGCGTTATAAGAAAAAATACCACTTTAGGATTTTATTTATCATGGTTAAGAACCGCTTTCCGGACCTAGACTCGCAAAACGATGATGAAAACGATATTTGTCAGCTCTGTCAAGGGTTGCGTGCTAAATATGCTGTCATAGTTTGGAATGCAAATGCAGTCAGAGCTCGGAGAAAATACATTTGTTATTTTCGTCCCGCCCCGGTTCTCCTCTTGATTTTGAAAAATTTAAAGATCACATGATTATTTAAAAAAAGTTTTCCCAATCAAGCTTTATTAATTTGGTAAAGACTGTTAAACATCAAGCAATCAAACAGTTCATATGAGAGTGTTTAGATTTTCATTTTATTTCTAAACAAAGTTTATAATTCATAATTAAATTGCCATATATACTATCATAAAATAAAAACAGATTATTTATTACATATAGTCATCAATATGTAAAATAAAATGTTGTAATTAAAAACAAATCTAAACAGAAATCAAAATTCCCTACACTCTAAAAAAGAAATGCTAGGTTATTTTGAGCCTCAAACTGAAGGTCTAGGAACACAGACAGTGGAGTTTTCCAACTCGATGCAGATAAAGAACAGGCTGAACAAAGCCAGATAAAGTAAATAAAATATAACAAACTGAAAGACGTGAAAGATTAAAGTGACTGGTCAGAATATAAACGGGTCCCATGATTGTAAATGGGAGATATATGACAACCATACTAACAGTAGTTATCAGAATGATATAAAATGCTCTTTTCTTCATGTGGTTTTCCTCCTCTCTCTCTCTCCCTCTCTCTCCTGGTCCTGGCTGCTTCAGAGCTCTGAGAACAGCCAAACAACAAAACATCTGGATGGAGAGGAAGACGAGGAACTGAACTGAGAAAAACCATACAAAGAGACCATAATTCAATGAGTCTAAACTAAACTTTCCCCACAAACAGGAGCCGAGGCAAAGGATCCAGACAGCAGTGCAGCAGATGATTTTATATCTGAGAGGTTTGAACTTCAGAAAGGTTACAGGATGAACCACAGCCAGGTAACGCTCAACACAGATCAGACACTGAAACAGAGGACGAGCAGTGATGCCTAATCCTGTTAAGAAGTATGTTAATGATGCGAGATTTGAGAACCGAAGAGAGTAACACATTATTGAGAACAAACTATTAAAACAGATAATAATTTCACAAACAGACAGATTGAGATTGGAGAACTCGGATGCGATTCCACTTCCTGCTCCTGTGATGATGAGATATATGATGTAGGGATGTGTAGGAAGACCAAACAGAAGACTGATGCCGTTTCCCAACATTTGGAGAGTCAGCAATAGATCTTTGGATTCAGATCCAGAAGTGAAGTTGATTGTAGAGTTATTCATTTTCTCTCAGTTTTTCTTCTCACGCTAGTCGATCACAAACAAACATAAATAATATTGTTATTGTGGTCTATGACAGAAAAGAAATACAGGATAAAGATCTTTATTATTAAACATGTTCTGGAAATACATTTGATCTGATTGGCTGGTATTACAGTATATTATACAATTAATATAAAAACAGTATTGCTTTTATTGTATTTGATTATTTTAATGCATATCTCGTGTAGAAACCTGCATAAGAAAAAAGTTGCTTTTATCCACAAATCTGTTTTTTTTTTTTATTTTGATGTTTTAACTTTACATTTAACACCAGTGATTAGTACTGTAGATGTTTCATTAAAACAAGTGATTTTCTATACCTTTAAACAGAAAATATAACCTAATATAACCTAAGTCCATCTTCTGAACTATGATTTATCATTTTAATTTATGCTAACATGCCATATAGGCATAATAACACATTTTTATTAAAGACATGAGCATTGATTTATTTATAACAAAGTCTAGATTCCTATCATTTCATGTAATCTTATGATTTTAAAAGTTTTGTTACCTGAGGAGTGAAAGTTGTGTCTTTCTGGATGTGTGCTGATGTTCATATAGACTGATTTCAAAGCTGTCACCTACAGCATGTGTATGACTTCCAATCACAAAACAATACTGGATATGCAAAGGTTTAAATAAACAAATGTAAAGTTAAATACGACAAATTTGTATTTCAGCAGTCAGTCACTGACACCCTCGATATTTTATGAGCACATATGTTCTTTGTTATTTCAGTAGATGCACTCTAAAAAAGCAGAGTAACACAAAAAGATATATTTTTGTGTTACACTTGTTTTTAGTAAATACATGACTATGTATGTAACTGCAAACACATTTTGTAATTTATCTTTGCAAATTTAATGAAATTACATTTTCATTTCAAATTTCAGTTTCTTAAAATGTTTCAAAAGCAACCGACAGTACCAACTTGATTTGTTAATAATAAAACTTTTTTAACAGTTTGAACACTATAAAAATAAAGGTGTAGTGGAAAATTTTGCCGAATTTTAAAATAGAACCGCCCTCTCCGCTTAAAAAAATAAATGCACATACACTCATCCTGCTCCTGAGAGGGAACGCCTAAACCTGTGCACGAGAAAGCATGTACAAACCAAGTATTTCTCGTGCACGCTCTGTTTACAAGTTGCTGTTGGCATGGCTCATACATTGAGATGTTTACCGTGTATGCGCGGTTCGTGACTCGTGCCAGGGTTAGCATCGCTAATTAAGCTTACCTTAACTTTTCCTAGCAGTGATTTTAAATGGATTTCTCCAAATAGCATGCCAAACTTGACCTGTTGAGTAGAAACTTTGCGTGGGAAGCCCAACCTGTGCTTTTAGCGCACGCCAGCGTGTGAAGTATTCTCCCAAAAACACTCTGGTCCTGTTTCTTTCTTCAGAGGCGTTTCTCTTCTTGTCATACAATTTGTAGACACTTTCTCTCTTGCGACCCACAGATGTTTTGAAAAAAGACAGTGAGAACGCAAGCTTCAATGAATGGCTGAAACCTTAGCCCACCACATACATACACCTGAAAGTGCGCATGTGCAGAAAGCGAACCTAGGGGCGAGCACGTATGGCGGCCTTATGTAAACATATCACCAGAATGATTGACCACTCGGATGACCAATAGTCTTGATTATCCACCCGGAAAAAGAAAACCCTCCGCTATACCTTTAAATTAAATCAAATTTGAATAATAAAGCAATAAGCCCCAAGAAGCAGTGGGTTACAAGTTTTTATTTACAATAAAGGCATATGTTGGGTAGGGTAGGTGTAAGGATAGTTTTTATTTATCTATAAGTGAAATAATAAATTAAATGCAGTATACACATTAATAAAATATAGCTATATACAGCTTTGCATTCATATAACGTGCTTGCCTAAATTAACTGTGACTACATTATTATATCATTATAAATCTAATCGCATTTGCGGTGCATCTACATTTATTGAAATTTGAATGGTGCAAAAGGACATATTATAAGACAGATGCAAAATAAAATTGGATTGAAATATCCATTGTTTTAGTGCATGAATCATTTTTGTCGAGAAATGGCTGCCCACCCAAAAATCCTGACTGCCCCCCAGTCCAGCAATCCTACTACTGGGCCTGCTGTTACACATACATTTCCAGTGGTCCAAAGGACACAGTTTTTGTTCACTAGAGAATTATTCATGTCGGGCAAAACATATCATTAAAAAAGAAAAACAAAAAGTGAAGTGCTGTGGGCCCCCAAGACTGTAAAAAAACACAACTACCGATTTTGTGATGAACGCAGGCAGCAGAGTTTTCTAGTTCGATGCAAATAAAGAAAAGGGTGAACAAAGCCAGATAAAATAAATAAAAGATAACAAACAGAATCTTGATCCATACTATACTGATTGGTCAGAATAAAAACGAGTCCCATGATTATAAATGGGAGATATGTGACAACCATACTAACAGTAGTTATCAGAATGATATAAAACGCTTTTCTCTTCATGTGGTTTTCCTCCTCTCTCTCTCTCCCTCTCTCTCCTGGTCCTGACTGCTTCAGAGCTCTGAGAACAGCCAAACCACAAAACAACTGAATGGAGAGAAAGAGGAAGAACTGAACTGTGTAAAACCATATAAAAAAAACATAATTCGATGAGTCTAAACTAAACATGCACCACAAACAGGAACCGAAACAAAGGATCCAGACAGCAGTGCAGCAGATGACTTTATATCTGAGAGGTTTGAACTTCAGAAAGGTTACAGGATGAACCACAGCCAGGTAACGCTCGACACAGATCAGACACTGAAATAGAGGACGAGCAGTGACCCCTATTCCTGATGAAAAGTGTGTTAATGATGCGAGATTTGAGAACCGAAGAATGTAATACATTATTAAGAACAAACTATTAAAACAGATAATAATTTCACAAACAGACAGATTGACATTGGAGAACTCAGATGCAATTCCACTTTCTGCTCCTGTGATGATGAGATATATGATGTAGGGATGTGTAGGAAGACCAAACAGAACACTGATGCTGGGTACCAACATTTGGAAAAACAGCGATAGATCAAAGGATCCAGCAGTGAAGATGACTGTAGAGTTATTCATTTTCTCTCTGTTTTTCTTCTCACACCAGTTCTCAAACAAATATAAATAATATTGTAATCGTGGACTATGACAGAAAAGAAATAAAAAGTAAAGATCTTCATGATTAAACATGTTCTGGAAATGCATTTGATCTGATTGGCTGGAATTACAGTATATTATACAAGCAATATAAATTCAGTATTGTTGTTTTTTAATTGATTTGAATATTTTAATACATATATTGCGTAGCAATAATTAGTTTTTATCCACAAATAAATGAAAATAATAAAAATATTGATTGTGTTGTATTTTGTATGGAGACCAAAATCAAATGTTCACTCACCGGACAGGGTGGTACTCATATATACACCAACAGTGTACATTAAACTTCTGTGATTTTGCATTAATAAGTGTCGTCTGTATTAATACTGTAGATGTTTCATTAAAACAAGTTACCTTAAAACAGAGATATAAAGTAATATATCATAAATCCAGCTTTGTACAGTTTGTAAACTATAATTTGTAATATTAATTTATGCTAACATATAGGCATAGTAACACATTTGTATTAAAGACATGAACACTAATTTATTTATAACAAAGTCCAGATTCCTATTATATCTGATTTTAAAAGTTTTGTTACCTGAGGAGTAAATGTTGTGTCTTTCTGGATGTGTGTTAATCCCCGTGCTGAGGTTCATATAGACTGATTTCAAACTAGTCATAAGGATCTACAGTATGTGTCGAACTTCCAATCACAAAATAATACTGGATATGCAAAAGTTTAAATAAACAAATTTTACATTGAATGAGACAAATTTGTATTTGAGCAGTCAGTCATTGACACACACGATGTCCAGATGTTTTATGAGCACATATGTTTGCTATTTCAGTAGATGCAGGCTACTCTAAAGAAATGCTTGTTTAATTTCTGATTGATTTAGTTTATTTGACGCAACAATGTGTTAAAACAACCCTGTATTTTGAGTTAAAACAACACAATTTTTAAGAGTGCAGGGGAGAGCAGAGGTAAAAGTAAATTTTTTTAGAAAAAAATCATTTTAAAAGCTAATTTTTTAGACAGAGATATTTTGCTGTGGTTAATAACTCACAAAGTGACTTGTTAATATGTAACTGCAAACACATTTGTGACCCGTCACGGAAACCAGTGAGACAAGTCGGCAGCACAAGTTTCGAGAAAATGAGAAACAAAGTTTTTTTTTCAAAATTTGTGATTTTCGTTTTATTGCAGAATCTGTTAGTTGAGATCACGAAGAAGCCTCTCCATGTTTGAGATAGCAGTTTTTGTATATTTAAAAGCGTACATTTTGCGGTTTAAATAGGCTTGTTTTTCCGGAGATTCTAGTGTGCAGTGGGGGGCGTCATTGTCTGTGTTTATATTTACATACTGGATAAGCTTGTGTTTTCGCCTCCACCCCCAAAGGGAACAGCGTGACTACTGAATAAGTATAGTTCGCCCAACACTGAAAATAATGTAATTAATGACTCACCCTTATGTCGTTCTAAACTCGGAAGACCTCCGTTCATCTTCGGAACACAGTTTAAGATGTTTTAACGTTAGATTTAGTCCGAGAGCTTTCTGTCTCCTCCATTGAAAATCTACTGTATGTACGGTTTCCATGTCCAAAAAGGTAATAAAAACATCATCAAAGTAGTCCATGTGACATCAGTGGGTCAGTAAGAATGTGTTGAAGCATCGAAAATACAGTTTGGTCCAAAAATAGCCAGAATTACGACTTTATTCAGCATTGTCTTCTCTTCCGGCTCGAGCGTGAAGTCACGTGACTGTAGTGACGCAGCTGCCCTGTTCCCTTAGACATGTTTGCTTAGTTTTATTAATTTTTTTCAAACTTATAGCGTGCTTCTCCCCAGACTGTAAATGAAGCTCGGGCACACAAAACAAAAGAAAAATAAAAGAAGTTGGGGCGAAACAAATAACAGTCAGCCGCATCGTACGTCAGCCGCGTCACTGACTTTATGCGGCGCCGCAGTCGGATGACGTCAAAGTACCGCGAGAGCTCTTCAAGAAATCTTACGGAGTAGTTTAATTTCGACTTGGTCTCGCGGTACTTTGACGTCTTGCATTGCAGCATGAAGTCAAACTCATATAAGTTACACAGAGATCGTTGAATTCTTTATATAATTGGCTACATGTTTTGTCTATCAATATTTTCCATGAAGTCATTGGCTTTTGGAGGAACGAGCGAGCGATTGGTAACATCTCTTAAGGACTTCACGTTTTCGACGGTGCTGTTTTTGGATTATCTATTATACTACCTTCCTATTTTAAATACAAACTTTGAAGGCGGGTTCATGTGTTTAACGGAGTGTAATCTGATATACCCTTACATGTTACGATGTAAATAGTCCTCAGATTGTATATTATATTGTATTACCAGAAGTTCATGCGAAATTTGATCTAAACAAAAGACTATATATATCTATATTTCACGGATTATACGCATTTGTGGACAAAAATCATTGGATGATTCACACATCTGAAACAGACTGGATTCGACTTGTGATCCCCACAAAGGTAAAAGTCCTGTTTATTTTTGCATGTTGTTCATTCGGACTTCTGTAATAAAATACTACATATGATGTATCTCAAAACGGCTTTAAAGGGGGTATGGCTTAGCTAAATGAGATGTAAATGAGCCCTATTGTCTCTCCAGCCAGGGAAAAGGGAAAGTGTTAACTTTTTTCTTTCTCAAATTTCTCAGCATTCTCTTTCTTGAATGTGTTACATTCAAATGGCCACAAATTCTCCAAATCTTATCAGATTTCCATGTGTTACACATCGTTGAAAAGCTTAGAAACACTTTCAGAATCTGTGAATAACTCAAAATGCCCCAGATCCGACTTGTGTCACTACTTTCCGTGACTGGTCACATTTTGTCATTTATCTTTGCCAAAAATATTAAAACTACTGTTTCATTTCAAACTTCGATTTCTCTAAATGTTTCAGGAGCAACATACAGTAGAAACTTGATTTGTTGAAAATAAAAAAAATTAAACCGTTTGAACACTATAAAATTAAATTAAATCAAATTAGAATAATATAAATGTTCAACTTAACGCAACAGTAACATTTAAACATGATTTACTTTTATTTTGAAAAAAACTCTGAGACGGCAAGCATCATGTTATGTTAGAACAATAAATAACCTGTAGATTGATCGGTACTGTAACACGTGAAATGAGAAACACAACACGTTATGAGAAAATAATGACAGCTTTAGGAATTTACTTATCATGGTTAAAAACAGCTTTCTGAACCTAGACTCGCAAAACGGTGATGAAATGACACCAGCCCCGCCGCTCCCATAACGCACATTACGCGCTGTGCGTAGGGCACCAGGTGCTGAGAGGGCACCAAAATAATAGCCTAATGAAAAAAAAAAATAATGCTGATAAAATTTCATTCGCCTATAGAAATATTATTAGGCACTTTTTATCCATGTATATGTTACAAAAAATGGGGAACGAGATAATTTAATTGCTCTAATATAGAAAGTATGCCCCCCAGCCTTTGATGGTCCGTGCCGATTGATCGCGGGGGCTCCTGACGAAGTTTGACAGAGGCCGTTTCTCAATCCGAAGGCTGCATCCTCCAGAGGTCGCATTTCTAGGCTGCATATGTCATCAAAATGTTCTTATTTCGTAATATTAACGATTATAAAGTTGACTATTATTCTTAGTTAATTGTAAATTGATGTAATATCGTACCCGAGGACGAGACAAACAGACCCAGTCCCGGTAGATGTGAAAGTCGGCACACCTCTGATCTACTGGCCGTCCTTCAACATTATGCCCAGCTGATACCTGACCAACGATCACCGGCAGAACCGCTTAATCTCCGCTAAATCTCCATTTCCGTTCTCCCAAGGGTTTTTCCCTCCTAGTACTTATTTTTCCTCGGATAAAAGCCCGGGGTTTTTTTTTCTCCTAGGGGGTTTTTCACCCCGGGGAGGCAGCCTTTTTGGGCTTTACCTAGCTTCCTCTTCTATACGTTGCTTTAGTAATACGTGCAATTATAATATTGAGTCATAGCCGCAGCAAATTTAACTGCTCATGCTATCATGTATTCTGTTGTGCTATCTGTCGTTTTCTGTGCTTTTCACTGCTTCTATTTATGTAAAGCTGCTTTGAAACAATTGACTTTTGTGAAAAGCGCTATATAAATAAAATTGAATTGAATTGAATTAATATGCTTATGACTTGCTAATGTAATGTTCAGTTAACTGAAATAAACCAGGCTTGATGACGTATGCAGCCTGCATATGCGACCTCACGCAGGCTGCAGCCTTCGGATTGAGAAACGGGAAGACAGTAGGCAATTTTTGGAAATGGCCCCGAAAAGACAGCAGGAGTCAGGATCGGAAAAAAGAAGAAACTGCGGGATGATGCCCGTGCACCACTTGCAGGTAAGTCCATCATGTTTAATCATTCACTCCTAAATAAGGGAAATATGCATGGGCTGCAGCTGCTGCTAATAATGCGCCTCGAACTTGTTGTGCTGATATTAATGTTTAGCAAACTATGTTGTTATAATTTATAACTTCAGTATAAGCTAAATTGAGATTTTACTGTAAAACATATGCATATGCATTTTACAAATAACTGACGCCAGCTGTTGCTTTCTTTACTACGTTTCTTTAAATATTGAGCAGTAGTTTATTTTGTGGTTTATTTTGACGTGACGGTGGTTAATACTTTCTCAGTAAAAGTTAACGTTAGCAGTCAGTGCACATGGTAGGCTAACAATTCATGACTGTTACATATATATAAATATAAAATGTCATCATGTATGATATGAAGCAAACATTACTGTGACACTTAGTTCTCTAAATCTTTGTTTTATTTAAGAATATTGAGTATTATTGTTTACTTATTGATGTTTATTTAATGTAATTTATTTAAAGTGACATTGTACTTGGGATTTTTTTTGTTTTTGCTATTCTATTTAAGTTTGGTAATTTGTTTCTATTTTGCTATTCTATTAAAGTTTGCACTTTCAAATGTGTAGTGTGTGCTGGCTAAAGCTGTAAAGATTTTAGTTTCTGCTATTAAGTAATATGTTTGGTAATAAAAAGTTAAACTGGCAAAAACAAACTTTTTTTCTCAGGGTCGAGGTGGGGGGCATTATAAAGGAATTATGCTTAGGGCACCAAAATGGCTAGCAGCGGCACTGAATGACACGATATTTGTCAGCTATGTCAAGGGTTGCGTGCTAAAGATGCTGTCATAGTTTTAATGCAAATAGTCAGGGCTCGGAGAAAATCGATTTGTTACTGTCGTCCCGTGTTTTATTCTTTGATGTTGGAAAATAAAAGATCACATGATTAGTAAAAAAAGTTTTTAAGTATTTAGATTTTTACACTTTATTTTTTAAACAAAGATTATAATTCACAATTAAATTGCCATATGTAAATAAAACAGATATTTATTACATATAGTCATCAATATGTAAAATAAAATTTAATTGTAATTAAAAACAAATCTAAACAGAAATCAAAATTCCCTACACTCTAAAAAAAGAAATGCTGGGTTATTTTTAGCCTCATACTGAAGGTCTAGGAACACAGACAGCGGAGTTTTCCAACTCGATGCAGATAAAGAACAGGTTGAACAAAGCCAGATAAAGTAAATAAAATATAACAAACAGAATCAAGTTCTGAACTATTCTGAATGACCAGACTGTAAAAGAGTCCCATGATTGTAAATGGGAGATATGTGACAACCATACTAACAGTAGTTATGAGAATGAGATAAAACGCTCTTCTCTTCATGTGGTTTTCCTCCTCTCTCTCTCTCCCTCTCTCTCCTGGTCCTGACTGCTTCAGAGCTCTGAGAACAGCCAAACCACAAAATAACTGAATGGAGAGAAAGAGGAGGAACTGAACTGTGTAAAACCATATAAACAAACCATAATTCAGTGAGTCTAAACTAAACATGCACCACAAACAGGAGCCGAGACAAAGGATCCAGACAGCAGTGCAGCAGATGACTTTATATCTGAGAGGTTTGAACTTCAGAAAGGTTACAGGATGAACCACAGCCAGGTAACGCTCGACACAGATCAGACACTGAAACAGAGGACGAGCAGTGACCCCTAATCCTGATAAAAAGTTTGTTAATGATAAGAGACTTGTGAACCAAAGGGAGTAATAAATTATTGAGAACAAACTATTAAAACAGATAATAATCTCACAAACAGACAGATTGAGATTGGAGAACTCGGATGCAATTCCAGGTCCTGCTCCTGTGATGATGAGATATATGATATAGGGGTGTGTAGGAAGACCAAACAGAAGACTGATGCTGTTTACCAACAGAATCAGTGATATATTAATGGATTCAAATCCAGAAGTAAAGTTGACTGTAGAGTTATTCATTTTCTCTCTGTTTTTCTTCTCACGCCAGACGATCACAAATATAAATAATATTGTTATCGTGACTGAAAAGAAATACAGGGTAAAGATCTTCATGATTTATCAGCTTAAAACTGGAAATGCATTTAATCTGATTGGCTGGTATTACACTACTGTATATTATACAAGTGATACAAACACAGCAATTTTAATTGAATTTGATTATTTTAATGCATATCTTGTGTAGAAGCCTGCATAAGAAAATTTGCTTTTATCCACAAATCTTTAACAAGTCATTAAAACTGATAAAAATATTGATTGTGTTGTATTTTGTATTGACACTAAAATCACTGGTGTTCACCAAACAGGGTGGTACTCATATATACACCATCACTGTACATTTAACACAGCTGATTAATAGATGTTTTCATGAAACAAGTGGTTTTCTATACCTTTAAACAGAAATATAACCTAATATAACCTAAATCCAGCTTTGCACCGTTTCTGAACTATGATTTATAATATAAATTTTTGCTAATATAATATATAGGCCTAATAACACATTTTTATTAACGACATGGGCACTGATTTATTTATAACTAAGTTCAGATCTTCCTATATCTGATTTTAAAAGTGTTGTTACCTGAGGATTGAATATTGTTTCTCGCTGGATGTGTGTAAATCCCTGTTCTGATGTGATTTTAGACTTATTTCAAAGCAGTCACAAGGATCTACAGTATGTGTTGGACTTTCAATCACAAAATAATACTGGATATGCAAAAGTTTAAATAAACAAAATTTGACAGTGAATAAGACAAATTTGTATTTGAGCAGTCAGTCATTGACACACACGATGTCCAGATGTTTTATGAGCACATATGTTTGCTATTTCAGTAGATGCAGGCTACTCCAAAAATGCTTGGTTAATTTCTGTTTCATTTAGTTTATTTGACCCAACAATGTGTTAAAACAACCCTGTATTTTGAGTTGAAACAACACAATTTTTTAGAGTGCAGGGGAGAAAGTACAATTTTTCAGAAAAACTTAATTTTAAAAGCTAATGGTTTAGACAGAGATATATATTTGCTGTGGTTAGTAACTCACAAGTGTAGTCTATCAATACCAGGTGAAATTTCAACAAATTTAAAACGACTTCACTTTAAAGGGAGGGTATCTCATTCTATCCAACATTTTTAGTTATGCTGGTTAAAAATTTTCCTCACATCCTGATAGCAATCACTGTGCTAAGTTGTTTAAATGTATTTGTAGAAATTTATGTCATCTGTGAAAGGTGTAGGACCAAACAATTTTCAACCAATCATAGATCTAGGTCCGAACGGACATTGCCTTTTTTGTCCCTCATCCGTTAGTGTAATTTGAATGCCACCGCGCAGCTTGTTAACACAGACACCATACATCATCGGCGCGTTCACGTGCGCTCACCTCCCGTCTGCAAACAGAGGGAGAATGGCAAACTTTCCTGCTGAATTGACAACATGCACAGGAGCCACAAAACGAAAGACATATTTTATAACAACAACAACAGTAAAAACTGCCTGGATCAGCAAATAGCAAAAACCCAAATTAACATCGGTAACTTTATTGCTTTACCACGAGATGCAAACAGCTGCAGGAGGCAAAAGGTCTGAAAGGGTCATTGCCCTGTTTATTTTGGTAAGGTAGGTATGCGATATGTTTGTATTTAGATGGATTCAGATATTCTACTTTGATGAAACACTGTGTTGCTTATGAAATTTGTGTTCGTTTACGGATTAGCGTAATGATATACATCTACACAACCGAAAGTGTGCTTTAACTAATTTTGATGTAAAACAGTTGTTTATGTTGGTTATTTTTGGTAATGTTATTCACTTTGTACTGCAAAGTTTTCTCACTGGTAATTGAGACATGAGATGTGACCGTTTGATCTGTGCTGATTTCATTGCTATTTGGCTACCGTTAGCATTTTTCTAAATGTGATAGCCTACCTTTATACATAGCCCACAGTAAGTAGCACATTGTTACTTTCGACCCCGTCAGCTGGGATGAAAATAACACACAGGTGCAGGGCCGTGCAGAGACCATTGGAGGGGCAGGTGCTCAAAGAATAAAAAGGGCACTTTGCTCGCTGACACGCAAGCACACAACTGAAACAAATAATAAAGTAATACAGAATAGAAAGACGATTTTAAGTCTAATGTTTTTGTTTGTTTTCCTTGCAAATAGAGTGAGACAGAAAAATCTATATATACAGAGTTTTATATCTATATATTTATGCATTTAGCAGCAGCTTTTATCCAAAACGACTTACAGTGCATTACATTTTGTGTTTGTGTGTGTCAACAGTATATGCAGTTAATATATTATTACGTTTACAGGCTTGTGTTTTTGTTGTCATATTTAAAATATAATTCTATTCTAATCCTGTTCGAAATTTGTATACAAAGAGAGTAGCCTACATATTTTAGCTTTTGAATCGTGTTTGTGTTGTGTTTTTGCACACTTTGATGCCTTGATGACAGGGCAATAAAATAATGACATTCATCTTTCCTTTCATTCATTTCATGAAGCCTCTAGTACTTTCTTTATTTTCAGGTAAACTAACTGGTTGCAAAGCTGGAGAGGTTTTGAATGAGTTAATAATTTAGCACAAGTATGGCTATATTACCCAACATCAGCTCACATTGTCTATTATCAAAGGCGAGTCCAGGAATCGTAAATTCAATATGATACAAAAATTGAGTGTTTTTTACCGTATTTATCGGATCTTGCTTTTCCAACAAACTCCGCGTGACAGGTGGATGACATTAGAACAGCGCGAGAGCGTTTTGAAATCAAATCCTCCGTATGATTTCCCGAATATTTCTCGCGGTACTTTGATGTCATGTGCGTTTCGGTTCTTGCATTGCTGCGTGAAGTTGAGAGAACGTCCCTGCCTTTGCCTCATTCATTGTTTTTATATGGGAAGAATGTTTTATTTTCAGCGTGAGAACTGGCTGAAATGCGTGTGTCTCACGCCGAATGCATGAGACTTGAGAGCCCTGTTTGCATCTAACGTTCTAGAGATGTTAATACACATAGACAGCAATAAACAAAAGCTGTGCATGCTCTCCTCACGTCGTTCTTGTAAAATAATAATAATAAGTAAGGTTAACATTAAGCATACCGCTTAGGTTCAATGCCGGCTGGAGGGGGATCCTCCCTGTTCTGCGCACCGTGTCGTGCATGTGTGGGCGCGCCGCTAGCGCTGTGAACTAGTGATCGTCCCTAAAGAGATTGTCCAATGAAAGGTCAATACGTCATCATGTGACTAATTTTATCTACGGCTAAATTATTTTTATTAATTTTACTAATAGTTAGATTGGGCAGGCCTTCACAAAAGGGCATTTAATTTAAAAAAAAATGCCTTGACAAAAAGGGCACTTTGGTCATTCAGGGGTAAAGGGGCAGGTGCTTGGGCACCCGCCGCCCCCCCCCCTCTGCACGTGCCTGCACAGGTGGGTCAAAAGTTTTTGTTAAACACTTGTTTTTAGTAACTATACATGACTATGACCTTGTTAATATGTAACTGCAAACATATTTTGTCATTTATCTTTGCAAAAAATAATTATATGACATTTTCATTTTAAATTTCAGTTTCTTAAAATGTTTCAAAAGCAACATACAGTACAAACTTGATTTGTTGAGAATAAAAAAATGTCAACAGTTTAAACGCTGTAAAATTAAATTAAATCAAATTAGAATAATATAAATGTTCAACTTAATGCAACAGTATTAGCAGCACGACAAAAGTAACAAGTGTTACTTTTGTCCTGACAGGAACCCCTGACATTTAAACACAATTTACTTTTATTTTGAAAAAACTCTGAGACGGCAAGCTTCAGGTTGTGTTAGAGCACTAAATAACCTGTAGATTAATCAGTACTGTACCACATAAAATGAGAAACACAACGCGTTAAGAAAAAAATTACTGCTTTAGGAATTTACCTTTCATGGTTGAAAACAGCTTTCTGAACCTATATGCGCAAAACGGTGATGAAATGACACAATATTTGTCAGCTCTGTCAAGGGTTGCATGCTGAAGATGCTGTCATAGTTTGGAATGCAAATGTTATCAGGGCTCGGAGACAATCGATTTGTTACTTTCATCCCACTTTACTTTTGCTCTGGTTCTCCTCTATAGATTTGCTTTTTGAAAAATAAAAGATCACATGATTAGTAAAGAAAGTCTTTCTAATCAAGCTTTATTAATCTGGTAAAGACTGGTACACATCAAGCAACCAAAAAGATTAAATTACAGTTACATTTCACACTTTATTTCTAGACAAAGTTTATAATTCACAGTTAAATTGCCAAATGTACTATGACAATGAACACAGATTATTTATTACATAGTCATCAATAAGTTAAAGGTGACATAGAATGATTGAACAGAGTATTTATCCTTATTCTGTGATGTGACATGTAGACAATTTTTTTTTTTGGGGTCTGTAATGCCTTAGAAGCTTTCTAAAAACCTCTCTCAGATTGCTCTATTAGGGTGGGGGATTTTAAACAAGTGGTTTTGCACCTATTTGGCTCCCCCTACTGGCTTAACTTGCAATCTCATTACTGATTGGCTGACTTTGCTGCCACTCAAAAAATGTAGCCAATTATTTTAAAGTGGAGGGGCAGTGGGATGCCTGTGATGTCATAAGCATCAGTTTTTCAGATTGGGCCGTTTTCTGGCATTCTAAAAGAGGAATTTCTATGGGACTGAGATGTTTAGCATGTTTAGCACTTTTTGTATGTTTGTGAATGTGGGTAGACTGCCATTATTCAACAAAGACAAGGTAAAAATGGTTTTTCATTTTCTGTCCCCTTTAAATAAAATGTTATAATTTAAAAAAATATTTAAAACAGAAATCCAAATTCCCTACACTCAAATACTGAAGGTCTGGGAACCATGGCGGACCATTAAAGAATGCTACACAAACGTCTACACAAACAGGGGGGAATCTGTGCTAATGCAAAATTTTTCTAAAGGGTCAATTCGTAAAAATCTCGGTCACAATTTTTTGTAATCTTAAAATATACATATACAACTGTTTACAGAAGCTGAGCTTATAGTAAGCAAACAAAATATACAAGAGTCAAGACATACACATAACAGATGACTTTATATCTCACAGGTTTGCACTTCAGACAGTATATGAAAAACAGCCAAGAAACGCTCAACACAGATCAGACACTGAAACAGAGGAAGAATAGTGCTGTGATGATGAGACAAATAACATATGTACACATACATTTCCAGACTATCCAGTGGTCCAAATGACACAGTTTTGGGATTAAAGCTTCAAAAGTGGCAATGTATACTGGAGAGTTATTGAGGTCAGGCAAAACATACTGTATAGGATTAAAAAAGAAAGACAATAAAAAAGTAAAGAAGGGCCTGCTGTGGGTTCGCTGTAAGACTGAAAAATTACTGATTTTGTGATGAACGCAGGCAGCAGACTTTTCCAGTCCGATGCAGATAAAGAAAAGGGTGAACAAAGCCAGATACAGTAAATAAAAGAAAAGAACCTGAAAGAAGTGGCAAATTAAGCTGCTTGGTCAGTTTAGAGACGAGTCCAGTGATTGTAAATGGGAGATATATGACAACCATACTAACAGTAGTTATGAGAATGATATAAAACGCTCTTCTCTTCATGTGATTTTCCTCCTCTCTCTCTCTCCCTCTCTCTCCTGGTCCTGACTGCTTCAGAGCTCTGAGAACAGCCACACAACAAAACAACTGAATGGAGAGGAAGACGAGGAACTGAACTGAGAAAACCAATACAAAGAGACCAAAATTCGAGTTTAAACTAAGCATGCACCCCAAACATGAACCGAAACAAATGATCCAGACAGCAGTGCAGCAGATGACTTTATATCTGAGAGGTTTGTATTTCAGAAAGGTTACAGGATGAACCACAGCCAGGTAACGCTCGACACAGATCAGACACTGAAACAGAGGACGACCGGTGACCCCTATTCCTGACAAGAAGTTAGTAAATGATGCAAGACTTGGGACCCAATGAGAGAAATAAATTATTGAGAACAAACTATATAGACAGATAATAATCTCACAAACAGACAGATTGAGATTGGAGAACTCGGATGCGATTCCACTTCCTGCTCCTGTGATGATTAGATATATGATATAGGGATGTGTAGGAAGACCAAACAGAACACTGATGCTGTATATCAACATTTGGAGACTCCACCATAGATCTTTGGATTCAGATCCAGCAGTGAAGTTGACTGTAGAGTTATTCATTTTCTCTCTGGTTTTCTTCTCAAGTCAGACAATCACAAACAAATTTAAATAATATTGTTATCGTGGTCTATGACAGAAAAGAAATCTTTATTATTAAATAAATAGTAAAGGTCTTTGCATAGCATTGTTTTTATCCACAAATCAATTTTTCAATTTTGATGTTTTAACTTTACAAAGTGCAAATGATAAAAATGTTTACCAAAATCAAATGCACATTCACCAGACAGGGTAGTACTCATCACTGTAAAAAAAATCCGTAGAAATTGCAGCTGGGTTGCCGGTAATTTACCGTAGATTTAAATTGATGTTTTTAACTGGCAACATTTTGTTCAAAGTTAAATGAACATTAAACATTTACAAGTCTTTGTCTTTATAGAGTAAAACTAAAAAAACAGCATCAAGCAAAACATTCTGGAAAACAAAATCTGAAGCAAAAAAACAGAAAAAGGTTGATGGTGACTTCTGGTTCCCAGAATGCTTTGCATGAGAGTGTTATTGTATAGTTTTATTCTGTAAAGATAAGGACTTGTTAATATTTAAAATTGATGTAAATCTACGGAAATTACCGGCAACCCAGCTGCAATAACATTGTAATTTCTACGGAATTTGTTTACAGTGTACACCAGCAGTGTACATTAATCACCTGTGATTTTGTTGTAATAAGTGACGTCTGTATTATTACTGTAGATGTTTCATTCAAACAAGTTGTTGCCTTAAAACAGAAATATAACATTGTAAATATATGATTCCTATCTTGTAATCTTATGATTTTAAAAGTTTTGTTACCTGAGCAATGAATGTTGTGTCCCTCCTTGGTGTGTTAATCTTTGTGCTGAGTTTCATATAGACTGATTTCAAAGCTGTCACCTACAGTATGTGTCTGACGTCCAATCACATACATTATAATGTATATGCAAAAGTTTAAATAAACAAATGTAAAGTTAAATAAGACAAATTTGTATTTGAGCGATCAGTCACTGACACACACGATGTCAAGATGTTTTATGAGCGCACATGTTCTTTGTTATTTCAGTAGATGCACTCTTCAATTTGAATTATATTTGACCCAACAATGTGTTAAAACAACCTGGCATTTTGGGTTGAAACAACACAGCATAATTTAATGTGTTAAAACAACCTGGCATTTTGGGTTGAAACAACACAGCATAATTTAAAGTACAACACACCATGTTTTGTTTTAGAGTATATTTATTTGATTTTGAAAATAAAAGATCACATGATTAGTGAAAACGTCTAACCAGTCAAGTCTGGTAAAGTCTGGTAAACATCGAGCAACAAAACAAATCATATTACAGAAAAAAAAGTGTTTAGATTTTCACATTTTATTTCTAAACAAAGTTTATAATTCACAATAAAACTGCAAGATGTACTATGAAAATATATTATTTAAAGAGTTTGGTTCCAAAACAAGATAACTCCGCATTTCAATTAATATCAATCAAACTGCAGTTGGTTTGTTTTGATTTATGCCTTCATAACAAAAAAATACAGCTATGTAGCACAATCAAACACAATAAAAACATGACAACATAATAAAATTCATGTCTTGACAAAATTTTTTAAATGGAGTTATCTGGTTTTGGAACTAAACTCTTTATTTATAACATACAGTAAGCAATAAGTAAAATACAATTTAGTAACTAAACAATTTAGATTTGTTTAGCCTTTGTGCATCAATTTAAAAAAGTTGCACATAGGTTCACAGGGGACAAAAATGTCCATGTCCAAAAAGTGTCATAAAAATATTATAGATTTATATTTTTTTCCACTTTCACTGATGCCATTTTTTTTAACCAGCATCAGCTCTAATCACAATGACCAAACATTAATTAATTTTCAGAATTTTAACCCTTTAAATGCTGGTTTGTTTACACAATGCCACTGCTGTTTTTTTATGAAAAAAAGAAAAATTTTAATTATTTTCAGTTTACTAAATGCTAAGCAGATTTTTTTCTTTGAGTATTACAACCTTGGATATGTCAATGATTAACAACAACATTAATTTTTATGCATTCATATTTTTTATGCAGTATCAGATAAAAAAAAGTTACCTCTCAGGTCCATAAAGGACAAAAATGTCCATGTCAAAAAAAGTGTCATAAAAATATTATAGATTAATATTTTTTCTACTTTCACTGATGCCATTTTTTTAACCAGCATCAGCTCTAATCACAATGACCAAACATTCATTAATTTTCAGAATTTTAACCCTTCAAATGCTGGTTTGTTTACACAATGTCAATGTTGTTTTTTATGAACAAAAATGACACCTCCTTTGCAGCGGTTGTAGTCTTGTGATATCCAGTACAATATATTTTTTTTCATTCAAACTGTTCACACACACACACACACACACACACACACACACTCACACACGCACACACACACACACGCACACACACACACACACACACGCACATTCTGGTTTCCATGTTTTGTGGGGACATTTCATAGACGTAATGCATTTTATACCATACAAACTGTATAATCTATACCCCTTACCTACCCCATTCTCTAACCCCAACCATCACAGAAACCCTTCTACTACTTCACATTTTCAAGAAACATCATTCTGTTTGATTTATTAGCTTGTTTTCTCATGGGGACCTCAAAATGTCCCCACAAGGTCACAAAAATACTGGTACTCCTATCTTTGTGGGGACAATTGGTCACCACAACGTGATAATTACCAGGTACACACACACATAAAATTTTCAGTACACACATACAAACCACACTCTGACATCCATACCAACACACCCACACAATTATAGCTTCATAATATATCTAAATGGCTCTATAATATGCATAAGCAGAAAACAACAATAAAGCGATAATTTGCTTTATATGCCAAACCTAACAAAAATGGCACCATCTGGTAAAAAATAGTAAAAATTTAAATTTTGAAGCCTTGCCAACAGAATGAAAGCCTGTTAACAAAGATTGCATAATTTTATAGTTGAATGGCACCGGGATTAAAAATTGCAGTTTTAATGGGTTTCAATGGGGACATTTTTGTCCAAAAGGTCCTGAGAGGAAGTATTTTGTGTACCGAGTAGAAAATAGATTTTTTAAAGGAAATGAAGGTGAAATATTAAAATTCCAATAAAAATGCACACCTGTGGCAAATTTTATGCAGCTAGCATTAACGCAGGCAAAGTTATCAAAAAAACAAAACTGAAAAGGACAAAAATGTCCTCAAGGATGCCCAAGGGTTAGATTTCAAACTCCCCCCACATTCCCAAAAATGCTGGGTTCATTTTAGTCTCTCATACTGAAGGACTGGGAACCATGATTGCTTTGAATGGCCAAGGACCGCTCAAGAGGCCATGTGACTGACATGTAAAGCAACCAATCATGTTAAGGGGTGTGGAGATGTCGCCAAAATAATACACAGGTGTGCAATCATCATTCATGATCGTCTCTAAAGTTTATAACAACAGTCAAAAACACACTAAATATCTTCTTTAGATTAGACGTCTTTATGCCGATAACTTTGCATACTCTAATTCAACAGATTGATGGGGACGAAATGTTAATGCTAAATTTTCGTAAGTGTAAATTTGGAAAAAGTTTAAATGGGGTCACAAAATATTTGTAATCATTGAATGTAAATATACAACTGTATACAGTAGCTGAGCTTCTATAGTAAGCAAACAAAACATACAGGAGACAAGACAAATGATCCAGGCAGCAATACAACAGATGACTTTATATCTTTAGAGGTTTGTACTTCAGAAATTATATGAAACGCAGACAAGAAATTCTCAACACAGATCAGACACTGAAACAGAAGAAGAATAGTGCTGTGATGATGAGACACATAGTATAGGAATATGTACACATACATTTCCAGAATATCCAGTGGTCCAAAGGACACAGTTCTGGGATTAAAGCCTCAAAAGTGGGAATGTATACTGGAGAGTTATTCAGGTCAGGCAAAACATACTGTAGGATTAAAATAGAAAGAATAAAAAAGTAAAGTGGGTCGCTGTAAGACTGAAAAATTACAGATTTTGTGATGAACACAGGCAGCAGAGTTTTCCAGTCCGATGCAGATAAAGAAAAGGCTGAACAAAGCCAGATACAGTAAATAAAATAAAAGAACCTGAAAGAAGTGGCAAAATATACCGATTGGTCAGTTTAAAGACGAGTCCAGTGATTGTAAATGGGAGATATGTGACAACCATACTAACAGTAGTTATAAGAATGATATAAAACGCTCTTCTCTTCATGTGGTTTTCCTCCTCTCTTTCTCTCCCTCTCTCTCCTGGTCCTGACTGCTTCAGCGCTCTGAGAACAGCCACACAACAAAACAACTGAATGGAGAGGAAGACGAGGAACTGAACTGAGAAAAACCATACAAACAAATTATAACCTGATAAGTTTAAAATAAATATGCACCACAAACATGAGCCGAAACAAAGGATCCAGACTGCAGTGCAGCAGATGACTTTATATCTGAGAGGTTTGTACTTCAAAAAGGTTACAGGATGAACCACAGCCAGGTAACGCTCGACACAGATCAGACACTGAAACAGAGGACGAGCAGTGACCGCTAATCCTGTTAAGAAGTATGTTAATGATGCGAGACTTGAGACCCAAAGAGAGTAATAAATTATTGATAACAAACTATTTAGACAGATAATAATCTCACAAACAGACAGATTGAGATTGGAGAACTCGGATGCGATTCCACTTCCTGCTCCTGTGATGATGAGATATATGATATAGGGATGTGTAGGAAGACCAAACAGAAGACTGATGCTGTATATCAACTTTTGGAGACTTAACCATAGATCTTTGTATTCAGATCCAGCAGTGAAGATGACTGTAGAGTTATTCATTTTCTCTCTGGTTTTCTTCTCACGCCAGTCGATCACAAACAAATATAAATAATATTGTTATCGTGGTCTATGACAGAAAAGAAATACAGAGTAAAGGTCTTTATTATTAAACATGTTCTGGAAATGCATTTAATCTGATTGGCTGATATTACAGTATATTAAACAAACAATACAAATGCAGTGTTTTTTATTGGATTTGAATATTTTATTGCATATCCTGCATAGCATTTTTATCCACAAATCATTTTTTTAATTTTGATGTTTTAACTTTACAAAGTGTAAATGATAAAAATGTTGACCAAAATCAAATGCACATTCAGCAGACAGGCTGGTACTCATATATACACCAGCAGTGTACATTAATCACCTGTGATTTTGCTGTAATAAGTGATGTCTGTATTAATACTGTAGATGTTTCATTCAAACAAGTTGTTGCCTTAAAACAGAAATATAACATTATATAACCTAAATCCAGCTTTGCACAGTTTCTAAACTATGATTTGTAATATTAATTTATTACTATTATATAGGCCTACTAAGACATTTGTATTAAAGACATGCATGAACACTATTATTTTTTTTTTTCATAAAAAAGTCACATTCCTATGTTGTAATCTTGTGATTTTAAAAGTTTTGTTACCTGAGCAGTGAATGTTGTGTCTCTCTGGATGTGTGTAAATCCCTGTGCTGAATTTCATATAGACTGATTTTAAAGCTGTCACCTACAGTATGTGTCTGACGTCCAATCACATACATAATAATGTATATGCAAAAGTTTAAATAAATAAATGTAAAATTAAATAAGACAAATTTGTATTTGAACTATCAGTCACTGACACACACGATGTCAAAATGTTTTATGAGCGCACATGTTCTTTGTTATTTCAGTAGATGCACTCTTCAATTTGAATTATATTTTACCCAACAATGTGTTAAAACAACTTGGCATTTTGGGTTGAAACAACACATCATAATTTAAAATACAACACACCTCGTTTTGTTTTAGAGTACACTGTAAAAAGTTTATTGTCAAATTAACAGTAACTTACTGGCAACAATTATCCAGTAGTTCCTGTATTTCAAACAACAGTAAAATTACTGTAGAAAGAATGACAGTAGTTTTAAGGATACTGCAAAATGAAGTACAGTATTATACTGTTATTTGTAAGATCCAACATACAGCATTTTACTGTTATACTGGACATGTTACTGTTATTTATTTTACAGTGTAAAATATATACTACTGTATTTTCCAATTTTACTGTTATTTATTTTACAGTGTAAAATATATACTACTGTATTTTTTTCAATTTTACTGTTATTTATTTTACAGTGTAAAATTATACTACTGTATTTTTTAAGATTAAATTAAATACTGTTATTTTATCGGTTGATGTTAAATATAAAGACAACAACTATATCTTTAAAAGCAGAAAATTTATTGTGCAGTTTTAACTGTATATTTGTAACAATATTAACAAAACAAAAACAAAAAAATGATTAGATTTTAAACAAAAAGTAAAAAAAATAACAAAATCAGTCAGCAATCAATTTATCAAATGGTTGCCATAGTGTAGTTACCCTAAATGAGAAAACCACATCATACAATACAGTGAAAAGCATTATTACAATACAGTTTTTTGTAGGTAGTATGGGTGGTGGTGGCAGGATGAAGGTGTAGGTCAGGAGTAGGCAACGTCGGTCCTGGAGTGCTGAAATCCTGCAGATTTTATTTCCAACCCTGATAAAACCTCGCCTACCTGTAGTTTACTGGTGACTCTTCAGATCTAGTTGTTCAGGTGTGTTTGTTTAGAGCTGGAGCAAAACTCTGCAGGACAACGGCACTCCAGGACCGACATTTCCTACACCTGGTGTAGGTGGTGGGGGCGTCATATACAGCAGGGGCGACAGCACTTGTGATAATCCTGTAACAAATGATAAAAAATTAACTAATCATCTAAAATGCTTGTTTTTAGCAATAATGTACTTTGAGCTCACCAGTTATAATCTAGAACATGGCCAAGTCTTGAGATCCACCTTGAGAGAACAGAGAAAATATTACGGAGAATGTTACAATAACATTACATATTACTGAAAGCTTAAATAACCCAGTCGCAGTGCTGGTTGGTGACTTCTTTTTCAAGGGCGCACGATGCAAAGCTTGTCACAACATGTATTTAGCGCGTCATGTAAACTTAAGTGTATCACGCATCATGTCAAAATGCGTGTCTGCTGCAGATGCTTCAAAGGGGTTTATTATAAAACATCTCGCTAAATCTCATGTGTAATCAGAGTTTAGTGTTAAGTTAGTGTCTTGCGAGTATTTTGTGAATTTTATTTTGTCATAAAATCATAAACCCTTCTGACGCTTTTACAGCAGGCACGTATTTTGACATAAGGCAAGATGCACATGGTTAACATGACACAACGAACGCATACTTTGACATGATGAGCAACACACATTACACTCTGAACACATATTTTGAATTTGCACCCCTTAGGAGAGAAGTCACCAGCCACCACTGCGAAGTAGAATTACATTTTGAATAAATAATATTTAATGGACCACAGGTAGACTATTAAATATTTTTGCACGATTTTACACATTTCAGTGACTAAAACATGACACAAATATTACCCATAAATGGGGTGTGCCGTTTCAGAATTGGTGATGACGGTTATGACATGAGTCAAATGTGACGGTTCGTAACATAACCGTCGGTGGGGGGCGTTTTGCTCGTTTAAATGCTCGTGGATTGACGGGAACGTGTCATTTTACCATAAAATCATGAATGTTATGCCAAGTGTGTTTCAAACAGTAATAATGTTGAACAATTTAACAGAAAGCAATGAAATATTTAAAAAACACACTATTGCCAGAAGACTGCGCTGTCACTCTCTGCCCAGCATAAATTAATCCTCTATCTATCATCTATCTTAATAATCTTTAGAGAAACACATTTGTGCCATGGGCTTTTTATGTCTGTAATTGTGTCTATATATCCGTCATTACATGGACCAAAACCAGAGGTTTTGCTCATAAATGCAGGTAAAAGAAAGTAATGTGAACTTCAGATTGTTATTAAACTGCACACTATGCGCTGCAAACGCAACCGGTGTAAAAGCACAATGGCCACGCGCAACAAATGCTCTCCGCAGACGCGCTGCACAGTGCTCACCCGGCGTTTGAATAAACTAGACACTGATTAGCTACTTGCTCTACGTTTCTTTAAAATTAACAGCAAGCCGTGAATGTGCGTTCAGCAGAGTTAGTAGGTTAGCATGGGAGGATTTGAACTTGAAAAGCGGAGTGTACTGACGGAAGAGATGATTTGAAAGGTGAGACTTTGTTTAATATGTTTAATCTCAAAAGTTACCGAAAAGTAACCTGGTTTGTCCTGTATGTCAGCGCGTTGTCAGTGTTGCTCCGCTCTGTATTTTCACTGCGTGAGAACATGAGGGGGCGTGTAACACAGACTGTTAACAATTGTTTTTTCATTAGTATTTTAAAATTCTTTATGATACATTTTTTTTTTTATATATTTTAGTAACACGGTTTTGGCGGTTATAGAGTTCTAATGACGGTGTTCAACTATAACCGTCGGTCTCACGGTTATATAATGACTGTCACACCCCTACCCATAAATTATAACTGGTGTAAGAAATAAATAAATGTGTTTACTATAATAATTATTATCAATAAACACAAAACTAATTCCGTATAGACCATTCCAAACTTAAGATGTTAAATGAACAAATTTACACAAAACTATATACGAACCAATTACCACTAAGTAAGGTTTGTTATGGCAAAACAATTGATAGAAATACGTTGTTTGTACAATTTTAGAAGTGTTATAGACTGTCTTTTGTAGTCACCAAAAATGTTTAACGTTTAGTGTGCAATGATGGGTTTGGACATGCTACACTGAAGGAGATAAAAAAGAGATACAGTACCTCTGTTACCTCCACTTTCAGGATATTGACACCATCCATTCTGATGCTGGCTCCTCACATCAAGGTGGTTTAAAGTGCCATGAAAAATTGTTGTTGGTGTTAGCTTTGCTGAATCCTGTGAAAATAACATGTACTGAGTAACTAAGAATACAAGTTAAAGAGTTGAGTAATAAATTGCATCAAAATCTAAACTCTATTGTTAGCCAAACTCAAAACTTACATTTTCCAGACAAAAGGTAAACTTGCTGTATTCTCAAGATGAAGAAATAAAATGAGCAGTGCAGGGTTTTTCTCCATATCAGAAACACCTGTGTAAACATAAAAATAAAACACAAGTTATTGCCACACTGATTAAAATATACTGTACTAAGTATGGGAGCTGTAAGAGATTAATACACACTCATTAAATACACTCAGCAAGTAGTTGCTTACCTATAAATATTAAAATAATTATTAGATAAATTTAATCCTTATTAATTTGCTCCCAACTGATGTGCTGTTCCAGTTCTGTGCATTTTTCAAGTGTACAGGCAGTTCCTGACCAAACACTTGACCAGTCCAGTACAGTAAAGTAAAGTAATTGTTCAACATTTCAAATTGGGTATAAAAAATTATTGTACCTTTTTGAGCCAGTATGTCCTGTCTTCAGATTTAGATGAAGGTCCTTCCCAAACCACATCTTGATGTCATAAAGAATCTTAAACACATAACATTTCAACAGAATGATTCAGGGCACTTGCACAGTAATACCTGAAAATGAATAGATTTTGTTCTAACTCAGATGATCACAGGATATTGTCATAATAACAACATAATAATAAGTAAGATATTGTTTCTGTCTTAATAGATTGATTGCAGGCTTTGCCTGATGCTAAATGCATGGTAAAAAAAATTATTAACAGATAATTGAACCACGTAAAAAAATAATAATAATTGAACCACGTGACTTCTCCCGATCATCCGGGACATATGACCATAATGTAATGGCAGCATATACAAAACAGGGATACAAAGGAAAACGTTGATCATTGGATTAATCCATATCAGGTCCTAGAACACATTTTCAGATCTCATGTCAGCAGAACATTAATACATTTTCACATAAATATTCGCGGATATTATTTAAATCCACAATACATCTTTGTGTATGGATCATAGTCCTATTATTAGCAGATGAACAAAAGTTATGTGACTGAAAAGAGTAGCATTTTATGAAACTACACAATAATAAGTTAGTACTCACCCACTGTTTAAAAAAGCACTGCTGGTCTCAATCCAAGTGAGCACACAAACACACCGCCACGCAACAAGCACAGGATCTCTTCAATGCGATTCCCGCTGTAGTGATGATCTCCCCGCGATAGACGAGAGGACGAGCATGCAGGCGTAAAACTACCGTAGAAAATTTGTCGTGGACTGTAGCCCAGATTTACATACACTAATAAAGAAGATAAAACATTGTTAAATCTATTATACGTCTTTTCAATACTTCTAGCTGCCATAATGTTCAGTCAAGTTCATGTTCAGTCATTAATGTATTATTTTAAACCTATTCCACAGATATTCATTACACAACGTATTCTGGCACAACATAATTCAAGTTTATAACGTTATTTATTTAACACATTAATTTCTTTCTCTTACTTACCTCAGCAAAGTCTCTGTCAACACAACACGATAAGCTCAGACTCGCCCTGACCGTTAATTTGAAAATGCCCTGCGCGGGGTTTTACACAGTGAACATTCTTTCTTTTGCACACACGCAGACAATCATTGTGAAGTTGCAGAAGTTGTTTGCTGTTATGACAGAAATTAAGTAAAATTTAGCCGAAAGAACCCTTTAGTGCCAATAAAGTCTCATACCAGATATTGCATATAGCACTTACCAGATAATGATGAAGTGAGTGAAGACAAACACGACGACACAATATCTCGTACAGTATAATAGCTCTCTGTCATTTTGTGGTCACAAAATTAATGTTAGCATATACGTATTAATATTCACCCAGCAGATATTAATAAAGAAATACGCGCTAGATGAGCAGAACAGATACGATGACACACACGCGTTCTCCCACTCCCCCTACTGACAGAACTGAGGAGCACATCACGTGACCGACTCGCGCCTGAACCCTCCGCATTTGTTTAATCAAATTCTAAAATTAGCGCTTTTTTAACTAATCGACTGCTATTTGATGATTATACATATATATATTATCGCCTAAACTAATCTTAAAAATACATTTTGTGACCCAGAGGCAACAATATTAAGAACTGATGGTATGTCTATTGAATTGGCTGGTGATTTCATTAAAGCCTCAGAAAAGGCACGTGATTTATGTTAAAGGAACACACCGAGCATCTGATGTGAAAACAGACATTAAACCAAATATCTCACAAAAAATTAAGCATTTAAGATATAAATAGACGTTTGTAATTGTGTTTTGCAGTTGGTTTGGTAATACTGTATTCAGAGTAATATTTCCCATAATGCATTGGAAAACTACAGTAGCCTACTGTACAAAGCTTATGCAGTAAAAAAAACTGTTGAAAATACATTAAAATACTGTGGAAACAACAAATCTACAGTAACAAACTGTAAACAACTTATACAGTAAGAAACTGTCGAGAAAAACAGTAAAAAACTGTGAAAACAACGAACATTATTTACAGTGTATATTTATTTGATTTTGAAAATAAAAGATCACATGATTAGTGAAAACGTCTACCCAGTCAAGCTTTATTAGTCTGGTAAAGTCTAGTAAAAATCTAGCAACAAAAAAATCATATTACAGTAAAAAAAGTGTTTAGATTTTCATATTTTATTTCTAAACAAAGTTTATAATTCACAATAAAACTGCAACATGTA
Source organism: Paramisgurnus dabryanus (assembly GCF_030506205.2). Lineage (NCBI taxonomy): Eukaryota > Metazoa > Chordata > Actinopteri > Cypriniformes > Cobitidae > Paramisgurnus > Paramisgurnus dabryanus. Next base: position 1,199,664 of record NC_133354.1, on the reverse strand, counting down.
CTATGAAAATAGATTATTTAAAGAGTTTGGTTCCAAAACAAGATAATGCAGTTTTTTGATTTCAATTAATATCAATGAAACTGCAGTTGTTGTTTTTTATTTATGCCTTCATAACTAAAAAATACAGCTATGTAGCACAATCAAACACAATAAAAACATGACAACATAATAATATTCATGTCTTGACAAAAAATTTGAAATGGAGTTATCTGGTTTTGGAACGAAACTCTTTATTTATAACATATAGTCATCAATAAGTAAAATACAATTTAGTAACTAAAGAAACAAATCTAAAAAGATATCTAAAATCCAAACACTCCACACATTCCCAAAAATGCTGGGTTCATTTTAGTCTCTCATACTGAAGGACTGGGAACCATGATTGCTTTGAATGGCCAAGGACCGCTCAAGAGGCCATGTGACTGATATGTAAAGCAACCAATCATATTAAGGGGTGTGGGGATGTCTCCACAATGACGGGTGTGCAACCATCATTCATGAACGTATCTAAAGTTTATAACAACAGTCACCACCACATAAAATATATTTTTTAGATTAGAAATCTTTTATGCCGATAACCTTGCATACTTTAATTCAACCAATTGATGGTGGAAGAAATTATATGTCAATGCTAAATTTTCGTAAGTGTCAATTTGGAAAAAGTTGAAATTGGGTCACAAAATTGTTTACAGTATGAGCTTATATAGTAAGCAAACAAAAAATACAGGAGACAAGACAAAGGATCCAGACAGCAGTGCAGGAGATGACTTTATATCTGAGAGGTTTGTACTTCAAAAAGGTTACAGGATGAACCACAGCCAGGTTACACTCAACACAGATCAGACACTGAAACAGAGGATGAACAGTGACCCCTAATCCTGTTAAAAAGTTTGTTACTGATGCAAGACTTGAGAACCGAAGAAAGTAACACATTATTGAGAACAAACTATTAAAAAAGATAATAATTTCAAACCGACAGATTGAGATTGGAGAACTGGCATGCAATTCCACTTCCTGCTCCTGTGATGATGAGATATATGACATAGGGATGTGTCAGTGATGTGTCAATGGATTTAGATCCAGAAGTGAAGAGGACTGTAGAGTTATTCATTTCTCCTTGCTTTTATTCTCACGCCAGACGACCACAAACAAATATAAATAATATTGTTATTGTGGTCTATCACAAAAAAAAAGAAATACAGGTTGCTGTGTATTGTGCCATCATCAGCTCATGTCTGAGAAAAAAATTGTGCAAAAATCAACATGAGAGGAAAGATTGAGTTCTTGAGTTCTTATGAGATTTTACTCCTGTGACCCGCTTTAAGGCGAGTACACTTTTTTATGCTACAGATCACGTTTGTTTTATTGCTAACATTACCCGGTATGTATTGTTGTTATTGCGTTGTTTGTGGAACTGAAGACTCGTTAGATCGTGTATAGGTGTGAGGTCACTTATGTGTTTTGTTGAACTTGACTGGACTTGTATTGGTCTATTTCAAAAGAGTTTGTGTCGGAGTTGGTGGCCGTTTATTTTAATCTGAAGGCTGCAGCCTCCAGAGGTGGCATTGGTAGGCGGCATACGTCATCAAGTCTTAATTCAGAATATTAACAATTATAAACTTGACTATTATTCTTAATTATTTATACATTTTTGTAATATGCTTATGGCTTGCAAAAGTAATGCTCAGTTACCTTAAATAAACCAGGCTTGTTTATGTATGAAATCTTAATATGCGACCTCCAAAGGCTGCCTTGAGATTGAGAAATGGCCAGTTTCTCACTTTATGAAGTATGCCCCCCCCCCATGAAAACAAAATCCCCCCTCTTCTGTATGTTCTGGCGATGGCCCTGGGTGAAAGTACCATTTTTCAGAAAAACTTAATTTTAAAAGCTTATATTTTAGACAGAGCTATATTTTTGCTGTGGCTAATAACTCACAAATGTGGTCTATCAATACAAGGTGAAATCTTGAAATCTGAACAAATGTTAAACGACTTAAGAATAATTTCACTTTAAAAATTCAGTAAGTAACACATTGTTACTTTCGACCCCGTCATCTGCATGAAAGTAATACACAAGTGGGTCAAAAGTTTTTGTTACACACTTGTTTTTAGTAACTAAACATGACTATGACCTTGTTAATATGTAACTGCAAACATATTTTGTCATTTATCTTTGCAAAAAATAATGAAATTACATTTTCATTTTAAATTTCAGTTTCCTATTTTTTTTTTTTTTAAAGCAACAGACAGTACAAGCTTGATTTGTTGAGCATAAAAAAATTCAACAGTTTGAACACTGTAAAATTAAATTAAATACATTTTCAACTTAATGCAACAGTATTAGCAGCAGGACAAAAGTAACAAGTGTTACTTTTGTCCTGACAGGAACCATTTAAACACAATTAACTTTTATTTTGAAAAACTCTTGAGACGGCAAGCTTTATGTTGTGTTAGGTCACTAACTAACCTGTAGATTAATCAGTACTGTAACATATGAAAGAGAAACACAACACGTTATAAGAAAAAATGACCGCTTTAGGAATTAACAGCTTTCTGGACCCAGACGCGCAAAACGGTCATGAAATAACATAATATTTGTCAGCTCTATGTAGTCAGGGCTCGGAGAAAATCGATTTGTTACTTTCGTCTTGCGTTACTTCGCTCCAGTTTTCCTCTATACATTTCCTTATTGAAAAATAAAATAAAAAGTCTTTCTAATCAAGCTTTATTAATCTGGTAAAGACTGGTACACATCAATCAACCAAATAGATCATATTACAGTTATATTTTGTTTAGATTTTTACACTTTATTTCAAAACAAATTTTATAATTCACAATTAAATTGCCAAATGTACTATGACAATGAACACAGATTATTTATTACATATACTCAATAAGTAAAATAATTAAAAAACAAATCTAAACAGAAATCTAAATTCCCTACAGTCACATGCTGAAGGTCTGGGAACCATTTAAGGATGATACACAAAGAGGGGGGAATCTGTGCTAATCTAAAGTGTCAATTTGTAAAAAGTTGACACTGGGTCAAAACATTTTTGTAATCTTAAAATATACATAGAAAACAGTTGCTGAATGTATATAGTAAGCAAACTAAATATACAGGAGTCAAGACATATATATATATATATATATATATATATATATATATATATATATATATATATATATATATATACTGTATAACAGATGCCTTTATATCTCACAGGTTTGTACTTCAGACATGATATGAAACACAGAAAAGAAACGCTCAACACAGATCAGACACTGAAACAGAGGAAGAATAGTGCTGTGATGATGAGACAAATAACATAGGATTATATACACATATATTTCCAGAATATCCAGTGGTCCAAAGGCCACAACTTTGGGGATTAAAGCTTCAAAAGTGGGAATGTATACTGGAGAGTTATTCAGGTCAGGCAAAACATACTGTAGGATTAAAATAGAAAGACAATAAAAAAGTAAAGTACTGTGGGTCTGAAAAATTACTGATTTTGTGATGAATGCAGGCAGCAGAGTTTTCCAGTCCGATGCAGATAAAGAAAAGGCTGAACAAAACCAGATAAAGTAAATAAAAGAAAACAACCTGAAATAAGTGGCAAATTAAAATAATTGGTCAGTTTAGAGACGAGTCCAGTGATTGTATATGGGAGATATGTGACAACCATACTAACAGTAGTTATCAGAATGATATTAAACGCTCTTCTCTTCACGTTGTTTTCCTCCTCTCTTTCTCTCCCTCTCTCTCCTGGTCCTGACTGCTTCAGAGCTCTGAGAACAGCCACACAACAAAACAACTGAATGAAGAGAAAGAGGGGGAACTGAACTAAGAAAAACCATAAAATGAGACCATAATTCGAGTTTAAACTAAACATGCAGCCCAAACAGGAACCGAAACAAATTATCCAGACTGCAGTGCAGCAGATGACTTTATATCTGAGAGGTTTGTACTTCAAAAAGGTTACAGGATGAACCACAGCCAGGTAACGCTCGACACAGATCAGACACTGAAACAGAGGACGACCGGTGACCCCTAATCCTGACAAGAAGTATGTTAATGATGCGAGACTTGAGACCCGAAGAGAGTAATGAATTATTGAGAACAAACTATATCAGAAAAGAATCTCACAAACAGACAGATTGAGATTGGAGAATTCGGATGCGATTCCACTTCCTGCTCCTGTGATGATGAGATATATGATATAGGGATGTGTAGGAAGACCAAACAGAAGACTGATGCTGTATACCAACTTTTGGAGACTTAACCATAGATCTTTGTATTCAGATCCAGAAGTGAAGATGACTGTAGAGTTATTCATTTTCTCTCTGTTTTTCTTCTCACGCCAGTCGATCACAAACAAATATAAATAATATTGTTATCGTGGTCTATGACAGAAAAGAAATACAGGGTAAAGATCTTCATGATTAAACATGTTCTGGAAATGCATTAATCTGATTGGCTGTTATTACAGTATATTAAACAAACAATACAAATGCAGTGTTTTTTTATTGGATTTGAATATTTATTGCATATCCTGCATAGCATTGTTTTTAACCAAAAAATATTTTTTCAATTTTGATGTTTTACAAAGTGAAAATGATAAAAATGTTGACTGTGTTGTATTTTGACCAAAAACAAATGCACATTTACCAGACAGGGTGGTACTCATACCCAAGGCCGCCTTAATGCACGGGCATACATGGGCTGAAGCCCAGGGGCCTCCCAAGTTCAGGGGCCTCCCATGTTCTCGTTCATGATTAGCTGAAAAGGTCATATTGTTTTGTAACTTGTCAGGTTTTCTGTCAATCACTCTAATTGCACGTTACATGGCTGCTGATTGGTAACTTACCGTGAAATAAAATATCAGACGTAACAGATTTTTCTATTCCGCGTAATGTAATTAAGTGTGGTTGTCAACTTTGCATTCCTGCATGTTAGACTGAGTGTGACAGAGAAACGGGAAATAATCCACCAACAAATGAAAAAGTAATTTCTGAAATTTCATAATAAGCACTAGTGAGGTGCAGGTCTCTCTCTCTTTCGCTCGTTTGCTCTCTCTGTGCTCGTGCAGCTGAGTCTCTGGAATACAGAAGTCTCTCCAACCATGCGCAAAAAACTGTGCCGCTAATTAAAGAAAGGAGTTCCCGCACATAATGCTGTTAGTTGTTATAAAGTTTAAGTATACTTGCATTTATATCAGTGACGCGTGCACAGCTGGAGCGCTGGAGTTTGACGCGACATTAGCTCACAGTACACACATCTGTTGGTTTAGAAAGACGAGAAAGAGACGCAACGGTAAAGGTGCAAGTCTAAGAAAGTAAAGAGCGACAAGACCATCTCAAATGATCATCCCCTGATAGCACCAATCATATTTATTATAATCTCCTTATCTAAAAATATATACAGGTATGTTCCCTGTCTGTTTTGTGCATGTTCATGCTTGTTCGTTTTACATGCTTATGTATGCATAAATACTAAATACAATGCATACTATATCTTCAATAGCCTACAAAATAAATAAGTTATTAAAAAACAAGATTCTGTCTATAAAGACGTATATTTTGTTATCATTAATGTATTTTCACTTTTAAAATTAACTTTAACTTATTATATTTTTAAAACTGTTGTGAGCATTTAGTTAGTGGGTGTCAATTTTCTGCAAATTTTCCAAAAATACATAAAGCTTATAAACATATAAACTTTCACACATTTTGGTTTTATTATCACCACAAGTTGCTGTGTGTGGTTCCTAAATAAAGTGTCTTGTGTTTATGTTAATAACAATATTATGATGTTTTCTGGGTCAAATAGGGAAAACTCACTGTTGTATGTCTCGAAAGAAACTAATGCATTTTGTGATGTAGATTACTTAGATATTACACTTTTTTTTTAATTAGACTATTAATCGAGGGGATGGGGGGCCTACAAAACCTCTTATCCCCGGGGCCTCACATTAGGTTAAGGCGGCCCTGCTCATACCGTATATAGCCTATGCCAGCAGTGTACATTAATCACCTGTAATTTTGTTGTAATAAGTGATGTCTGTATTAATACTGTAGATGTTTAATTCAAACAAGTTGTTTCCTTTAAACAGAAATATAACATTATATAACCTAAATCCAGCTTTGCACAGTTTGTAAACTATGATTTGTGATATTAATTTATTACTAATATATAGGCCTACTAGCACCTTTGCATTAAAGACATGAACACTAATTTATTTATAACCTGATTCCTATCTTGAAATCTTATGATTTTAAAAGTTTTGTCACCTGAGCAGTGAATGTTGTGTCTTTCTGGATGTGTGTAAATCCTTGTGCTGAGTTTCATATAGACTGATTTCAAAGCTCTCACCTACAGTATGTGTCTGACGTCCAATCACATACATAATAATGTATATGCAAAAGTTTAAATAAACAAATGTAAAATTAAATAAGACAAATTTGTATTTGAGTGATCAGTCACTGACACACACGATGTCAAAATGTTTTATGAGCGCACATGTTCTTTGTTATTTCAGTAGATGCACTCTTCAATTTGAATTATATTTGACCCAACAATGTGTTAAAACAACTTGGCATTTTGGGTTGAAACAACACAGCATAATTTAAAATACAACACACCTCGTTTTGTTTTAGAGTATATTTATTTGATTTTGAAAATAAAAGATCACATGATTAGTGAAAACGTCTACCCAGTCAGGCTTTATTAGTCTGGTAAAGTCTAGTAAAAATCTAGCAACAAAAAAATCATATTACAGTAAAAAAAGTGTTTAGATTTTCACATTTTATTTCTAAACAAAGTTTATAATTCACAATAAAACTGCAACATGTACTATGAATATAGATTATTTAAAGAGTTTGGTTCCAAAACAAGATAACATTTGAATTAATATCAATCAAACTGGAGTCGGTTTGTTTTGATTTATGCCTTCATAACAAAAAATACAGCTAAGTAGCACAATAAAATAAAAACATGACAACATAATAATATTCATGTCTTGACAATTTGGTAACACTTTATTTTACGGTGTCTTTGTTACACATGTAATTATTATAGTAATAACAGTTAATTATGCATAATTACATGCAACTAATCCTAACCCCAACCCTACAGTAGGCCTTAAAATAAAGTGTAAGCGACATTTTTTTTTTTTTTATTGAGTTATCTGGTTTTGGAACCAAACTCTTTATTTATAGCATATAGTCATCAATAAGTAAAATACAATTTAGTAACTAAAGAAACAAATCTAAACAGATATCAAAATTCCAAACTCTCCCCACATTCCCAAAAATGCTGGGTTCATTTTAGCCTCTCATACTGAAGGACTGGGAACCATGGCCGCTTTGAATGGCCAAGGACCGCTCAAGAGGCCATGTGACTGACATGTAAAGCAACCAATCATGTTAAGGCAGGGGCGTCAGTTTGTGTTGAAAAGTGGTGGGGACCAAACATCAGATGAAAAACATTACAGCAGGATGGGAAAAATATTGAATAACGGCGCATCAAAAATGGGCATAGCGTATGCCAGTCAACAACACAAAAATACTCAACAATGTCGACTGCACATGTAACAGTCCCTGCAATACCAGCTCAACCGAACAGTGCCAAAGCACCATACTGTAGAAAACTGTGTTAAGTCAATGATTACAATGAAATTCATTACATATGTAAAAGAAACACCAACCTACTGAAAAATCTAGCAAAGACCAGCATAAGCTGGTAGCTGGTTTTAGCTGGTTTAAGGTGGCAGTAGCTGGTCTAATCTATGCAAATAAACCTTTAATATTTCTTGGTACGCTTGATTTTTCAGAACATTTTAACCAAATGCTTTCAAAAAGTGGTGGGGACAAATTCAGCCATTACAAAAAGTGGTGGGGACATGTCCCCAGCGTCCCCAGTGTAAATGACACCTATGTGTTAAGGGGTGTGGAGAAGTCTCCACAATAATAGACAGGTGTGCAACCATCATTCATGATCGTCTCTAAAGTTTATAACAACAGTCACAAACACATTAAATATCTTTTTTAGATTAGAAATCTTTTATGCCGATAACCTTGCATACTTTAATTCAACCAATTGATGGTGGAAGATATTATATGTCAATGCTAAATTTTCGTAAGTGTCAATTTGGAAAAAGTTGAAATTGGATCACAAAATTTTTGTAAAGTAAATATACAACTGTTTACAGTATGAGCTTATATAGTAAGCAAACAAAAAATACAGGAGACAAGACAAATGATCCAGGCAGCAATACAACAGATGACTTTATATCTTTAGAGGTTTGTACTTCAGAAAATATATGAAACGCAGACAAGAAATTCTCCACACAGATCAGACAGTGAAACAGAGGAAGACTGGTGCTGTGATGATGAGATAAATAACATAGGAGCGTGTAGAAGACCAAACGGGAGAATGATGCTGTACATACATTTCCAGACTATCCAGTGCTCCAAAGGACACAGTTTTGGGATTAAAGATTCAGAAGTGGAGTATGATCACTGGAGAGTGGGCAAAATATGTATGATTAAAAAAGAAAGACATTCAAAAAGTGAAGTGCTGTGGGCCAACATGACTGTAAAAAATAAAACAAAACTACTGGTTTTGTGATGAACACAGGCAGCAAAGCTTTCCAACTCGATGCAGATAAAGAAAAGGTTGAACGAAGCAAGATAAAGTAAATAAAAGGTAAGAAACAGCATCAAGTACCGAACTCGTCTGATAGATTAGACTGTGAACGAGTCCCATGATTGTAAATGGTAGATATGTGACAACCATACTAACAGAAGTTATGAGAATGAGATGAAACGCTCTTCTCTTCATGTGGTTTTTCTCTTCTCTTTCTCTCCCTCTCTCTCCTGGTCCTGACTGCTTCAAAGCTCTGAGAACAGCCACACAACAAAACAACTGAATGGAGAGGAAGAGGGGGTACTGAACTACGTAACACAATACAAACAATCTATAATTAAATGAGTCTAAACTAAACATGCACCACAAACAGGAGCCGAGGCAAAGGATCCAGACAGCAGTGCAGGAGATGACTTTATATCTGAGAGGTTTGTACTTCAGAAAGGTTACAGGATGAACCACAGCCAGGTAACGCTCAACACAGATCAGACACTGAAACAAAGGACGAGCTGTGATGCCTAATCCTGTTAAAAAGTTTGTTAATGATGCGAGACTTGTAAACCAAGGAAAGTAACACATTATTGAGCACAAACTATTAAAACAGATAATAATTTCACAAACAGACAGATTGAGATTGGAGAACTCGGATGCGATTCCACTTCCTGCTCCTGTGATGATGAGATATATGATATAGGGATGTGTAGGAAGACCAAACAGAAGACTGATGCTGTGTACCAACAGAGTCAGAAATGGATCAGAGGATTCAGATCCAGAAGTGAAGTTGACTGTAGAGTTATTCATTTTCTCCTTGATTTTCTTCTCCCACCAGACAATCACAAACAAATATAAATATTATTGTTATTGTGCCTATGACAAAAAAAAGAAATACAGGGTAAAGATCTTCACAATGTATGAGCTTTAAACATGTTCTGGGAATGCATTTAATCTGATTGGCTGGTATTACAGTATATAATTACAGTAAGTAATACAAATACAGTTTTGCTTTTATTGTATTTGATTATTTTAATGCATATCTTGTTTAGAAACCTGCATAAGAAAAAAGTTGCTTTTATCCACAAATCTGTTTCTATACCTTTAAAACAGAAATATACCCTAATATAACCTAAATCCAGCTTTGCACTGTTTCTGAACTATGATTTATTATATTATTTATGCTAACATAATATATAGGCCTACTAACACATTTTTATTAAAGACCTGAGCACTGATTTATTATAACAAAGTCTAGATTCCTATCATATCTTGTAATCTTATGATTTTAAAAGTTTTGTTACCTGAGCAGTGAATGTTGTGTCTTTCTGGTTGTGTGTAAATCCCTGTGCTGAATTTCATATAGACTGATTTTAAAGCTGTCACCTACAGTATGTGTCTGACTTCCAATCACATACATTATAATGTATATGCAAAAGTTTAAATAAACAAATGTAAAGTTAAGTAAGACTAATTTGTATTTGAGCGATCAGTCACTGACACACACGATGTCAAAATGTTTTATGAGCGCACATGTTCTTTGTTATTTCAGTAGATGCACTCTTCAATTTGAATTATATTTAACTCAACAATGTGTTAAAACAACTTGGCATTTTGGGTTGAAACAACACAGCGTAATTTAAAGTACAACACAACATGTTTTTTTTTTTAGAGTATATTTATTTGATTTTGAAAATAAAAGATCCCATAATTATTGAAAATGTCAACCCAGTCAAGCTTTATTAGTTTGATAAAGTCTGGTAAACATTGAGCAACAAAACATCATATTACAGTAAAAAATATATATATAGATTTTCTCATTTTATTTCTTAACAAAATTTATAATTCACAATAAAACTGCAACATGTACTATGAAAATAGATTATTTGAACAGTTCGGTTCCATAACGAGATGACTTGTTTTTTGAATGTGCATTCCAGTTAATTTTAATTAAACTTCAGTTCATAACTAAAAATACAGCTAAGTACCAAAATAAAACACAATAAAAACATGATAACATAATAATAAACATGTTTTGACAAAGAAAAATGGACTTATCTGGTTTTGGAACTCTTTATTTATAACATACAGTCATCAATAAGTAAAATTTAAAAAATGTAACTAAAAAACTAATCTAAACAGGAATCCAAATTCCATGCACTCTAAGGAGTTGTGTACACCAAAACTTTTACGCCTACGGCCGGCACATGTTTTCAATTGTTTCCAATGGAAGCTAGGCATTTTTCAAATAAGCCAGCAGCTAGCGGTTTTCTTCCGCGCTGAAAACCGGCGCACAGCGGTTTTTCCGCGCTCAGCGCTGAGCACCGAGAGTTGAAAAATGTTCAACTTTGGATGAAAAGCTCCCCTCGTCAATGTCAGTTCTCACGCGGCCGTCCAATCACAGTGGAGGAGGGGCGGGACAAGTATCACAGCAACCAACCATCTCACAGCTGACGTATCAGAGCTACCAAAGCGCTTAACTGAAGAAAGCTGGCACTCAGCTGAAAAACAACTGGCATTCGGCGGTGTCCAAGCGTTTTCAGCCGTGTTTAAAAGTTTTGGTGTACACAACCCCTAAGGGGCGGTTTCCCGGACAGGTATAAGACTAGTCTAAAATAAATGTAAGAGCTGTCCAAACTGAAAACAACTTGCACTGACACATGTTTAAATACACCAGTGCCCTTTTTTAGCCTCAAACTGCACGCCAGTAATGTTTTTAGTAATGCATGTTTGTTAAAACTAGTTATATTTCTTAATTAAACTAAGGCCTAGTCCTGGTTTAAGCTAATCCCTGTCCGGGAAACCAATTCTAAAAAATGCTGGGTTAATTTTAGTCTTGCACACTGAAGGACTGGGAACCATGGCCGCTTTGATAGCCAAGAACCCTTCAAGAGGCCATGTGACTCACATGTAAAGCATTCAGTCATGTTTTGCTTTGCGCTGCATCATGTTTAGGGGTGTGGAGATTTCTTCACAATAATATACAGGTGTGTAACCATTATTCATGAAAGTCTCTAAAGTTTATAAGCACAGTCACAAACACATTAAATACCTTTTTTAGATTAGACGTCTTTTATGCCGATAACCTTGCATACTTGAATTCAACCAATTAATGTACATTTTGGAAGAAGAAATTCTATGTAAATGCTAAATAAAAAAATAAAAAATGAGATTGGGTCACAAAAGTGTTGTAATCATTAAATGTAAATATACAACTACAGTAGCTGAGCGTATATAAAAAGCAAATTAAACATACAGGAGTTAAGACAAATGATCCAGGCAGCGATACAACAGATGACTTTATATCTCAGAGATTTGTACTTCAGAAATTATATGAAACACAGCCAAGAAACGCTCAACACAGATCAGACACTGAAACAGAGGACGAATAGTGCTGTGATGATGAAATAAATAATATAGGAGTGTACACATATATTTTCAGACTATCCAGTGGTCCGAAGGACACAGTTTTGGGATTGAAGCTTCAGAAGTGGGAATGTTTACTAGAGAATTATTCATGTCGGGCAAAACATATTATTAAAAAATAAAGACATTCAAAAAGTGAATTGCTGTGGGCCCCCTAGACTGTAAAAATATAACACAACTATTGTTTTTGTGATGAACGCAGCCAGCAGAGTTTTCCAACTCGATGCAGATAAAGAAAAGGCTGAACAAAGCCAGATAAAATAAATAAAAGATAACAACCAGAAAAAATTGACAAACTATGATTGGTCAGAATGGAAAAGAGTCCCACGATTGTATATGGGAGATATGTGACAACCATACTAACAGTAGTAATGAGAATGAGATAAAACGCTCTTCTCTTCATGTGGTTTTCCTCCTCTCTCTCTCTCCCTCTCTCTCCTGGTCCTGACTGCTTCAGAGCTCTGAGAACAGCCAAACAACAAAACAACTGAATGGAGAGGAAGAGAAGGAACTGGACTAAGAAAAAACATATAAACAAACCATAATTCAATGAGTCTAAACTAAACATGCACCACAAACAGGAACCGAAACAAATGATCCAGACGGCAGTGCAGCAGATGACTTTATATCTGAGAGCTTTGTACTTCAGAAAGGTTACAGGATGAACCACAGCCAGGTAACGCTCGACACAGATCACACACTGAAACAGAGGACGACCAGTAACCCCTAATCCTCTTAAAAAGTTTGTTAATGATGCGAGACTTGAGAACCAAAGGGAGTAATAAATTATTGAGAACAAGCTATTTAGACAGATAATAATCTCACAAACAGACAGATTGAGATTAGAGAATTCGGATGCAATTCCACTTCCTGCTCCTGTGATGATGAGATAAATGATATAGGGATGTGTAGGAACACCAAACAGAAGACTGATGCCGTTTACCAACTGAGTCAGCAATAGATCAAAGGATTCAAATCCAGAAGTGAAGATGACTGTAGAATTATTCATTTCTACTTGTTTTTCTTCTCACGCCAGAAGATCACAAACAAATATAAATAATTTTGGTCTATGACAGAAAAGAAATACAGGGTAAAGATCTTCATGATTTAACAGCTTAAAATATGTTCTGAAAGTGCATTTGATTGGCTTGTATTATAGTATATACAAATGCAGTATTGTTTTTAATGGATTTTAATGCATATCTGCATACGTTTTGTTAGCAAAAAACTGATTTTATCTACAAATTTTACTGTTTTATCTTTAACAAGTGATCAAAAATGATACAAATGGTGAGTGTGTTGTGTACACCAAAATCAGTATTAAATGTACACTCACCAGACAGTGTGTATATTTAAAGCAGCTGTGTTCATTCAAAACCAGTGATTTGTTGTAAAAGTGATTTTAGTTGTTACCTTAAAACAGAAATATAATATTATATAACCTAAATCCAGCTTTGCACCATTTCTAAACTATGATTTGTAACATTAATTTATGCTAACATAAGTTATAGGCCTACTATTTGTATTTAAGACATGAACACTAATTTATTTATAACAAAGTCCAAATTTCTATCATAGCATGTAATCTTGTGATTTTAAAATTTTTGTTACCTGAGGAGTGAATGTTGTGTTTCTCTGGATGTGTGTAAATCGCTGATTTCAAAGCTGGATCTACAAGGATCCAGGATAGAGAAGGATTTACAGTACGTGTCTGACTTCAAATCGCAAACATTATATTGTATATGCAAACTAAACAAATGTATAGGACAAATTTGTATTTGAGCGGTCAGTCACATATGACCACATGTTCTTTGTTATTTTAGTAGATGCACTCTAAAAAAATGCTGGGCTATTTTCATCCCAGCCTTGGGTAAACAGGGACAAACCCAGCCGTTGAGTTAAATTAACCCAGAAAATTATCATATTTAACCCATGGACCATTTTGCAAAATGTAAACAACACTGGTCCAGAAGCACTTCCTGTTGTTTTTAAGTTTTTAGTTCACACATTTGTTTCACAATTTTATTCAGTTCTAAATTTTCTGTTGGTTGTATTTTGTTCTACTGTTAATTACTATTAATATTTTGTTCAGTGTTACAAACTGAAACAAGAAGTGCTTCTGGACCAGTGATGTTTACTGCAAAATGGTCAAAAGGTTCACACAACCCAGCATAATTGAAATTACAATCCAACGAGTTAGGTTTGTCCTTTTTTTGAAACAATGATGTAGCCTATATATAATTTATTTTGACAAATATATAATCAAATAATTGGTGAGAAAGACTTCCCAATTAAGCTTTATTAATCTGCTAAAGGCTGGTGCACATTGGACTATAGACTAAAGTCTAGACTTATATTAGTGTGCCACTGACCGCTGGCTAAACTTCTGAGACAAGGTTATTTTTAACCCAGCTTTGGGTCATTTTCTTTAACTAAATGGCAGGGTTTGTTCCTTATTTGGTGTTTGGGTTAGAATGTCAAGTTATGCATTGGTAACCCTATAACCCTAAATTATAACCCAAAATTATAACCAGGCCTTGACATTAAAAAATTTTGTTCACCAGGCAAAGTGGCTAGTTGTTTTCCAAAGTTACTAGCCACTCAGCATTTTTACTGTCCAAAATTTTTTGTTGGTAAAATACATTTTATATGATTAAACGTGACTTTGACATCCTGAAATGACTTTAATTTAAGACGTTTTAATTTTAGCTAGAATAGATGCAGATTGACTTTAAAATTAAGACTACATTTAAGATGGTACCCAGCAAGCAAAATCCAAGACATTGAAATGATGGCTAACTATAGACCCAATATAGTTCAGCTATAAGTAACCCACTTCTAACCTAAATAACCTTGAATTTGGTTAAATGCCACTTTTGCCAAAACAACTTGAAGATGCAAAGTCAACAGGTGTTCAAGGTGTTTGCTTTCATTTGTTTTAAACTTATACGTATCATGTATTCTTGGATTATGGTTGACGTCTATTAAACTTTCACTGACAGCCCAAATTTAGCCTGGTTTTAGCCAAAATTGCTTGCTGGGTATACACCAGGTATATCAGTATATTACATATCATATATTTAGGTGCATGAAAAACATGCTAGTAAGGTATAACCTCAAACAAACACTTTAAATATTTATTAACAACAGCAGTCAAGAAAAGAATTTTACTGTAAACTTGTTTATGCAGATTGTATTTCATAAGCTTGATCATGTTTTCTGTTAAAAGTGATTTAAGAACTCAAGGCACTCTTTTAATGTCAAGAGGGCATTATTGTTGCCCAAAGTAGCCTACATACCCTCTCCGCCCGCGGGTTTTCCCTTGACTTCGGACAAAACTAGGACATGTGCATTCAGCTATGCACTATGGATTTCTCTCCGCTCTTGCACAGAGAGTGTGCACAAACTTTAAATCTCTTCAATCACTTCCATGCAATGGTTTTATCTTTGCCGAAGTGTGCGTGTAAGTGCTCAGACTGCATCCCGTGCATTTGCAAATCCATCAGCGCTCGAGCTCTCTATGGTAAATAACCCCTACTGTACATTGTACTGGGTGCAGGGAGTGCTCATGGGAGTTGAAAAGTAGTTTCCCATTGTCGCATTACGCATTACTTATTATTTCACATAACTTTTAAGAAAACTACAAAATATTTTATTCAACCTTCTTACCCACCACAGCGGAAATCTACCTGAATTTGGCGGGTTGGTGGGTGTTAATGTCAAGAGTCATTCTAACCCAAACCCCAAGCGACAATTGTAAAAAAAAAAAAAAACTAGAAACAAATTTGAAACATGTATAAATTTGCCTGAAAGTGGCACAAAAAAGACATTCATCCTCAATGACACACAAAAAAAAATTTGTCCATTAATAATATAATATATAAAGCAATTAAAAATGAATAAAATCTGTTTGTAAATAAACAAGCATAATCATAAGAAGATATCAATTTATTTTAGAGGTGACAAAGGCAAGGTAATGTAACTTTTGTTGTCACAAACCTTAATGAAAAGATACAATAATATTTTGATTTAGAAAGTTTGCATAAAGTACAGTAATAATTGTCATAATTAAGTAAAATAAAGTTAAGTTGCTTTAAATAATATCATAATAGTAGATTTCTGTGGCAACAGAGACAGGAGATTTTTCCAGTGCGGTGTAGATAAAGAACAGGCTGAACAAAACCAGCCACTAAAAAACAACTAAAAGATAAAACCCAGAGTATCTGATCATTTATGTGTGTCACAATGTTATATAATCCTGTGAGAGTAAGTGGACCATATGATATAACCGTGGTTACAGTAGTTATGAGAATGAGATGAAACGCTCTTCTCTTCATGTGGTTTTCCTCCTCTCTCTCTCTCTTCCTCTCTCTCCTGGTCCTGACTGCTTCAGAGCTCTGAGAACAGCCGAAAGGCAAAACAACTTAATGGAGAGGAAGACAAAAAGTTGCACTGTCAAACAGCATACATAGACAGCATAATGTGAAGTTACAGTAAACATGCAGAACAAACATGATCCGAGAAAAATGATCCAGGCAGCAGTGCAACAGATTGCTTTATATCTGAGAGGTTTGTACTTCAGAAAGGTTACAGAATGAACCACAGCCAGGTAACGCTCGACACAGATCAGACACTGAAACAGAGGACGACCGGTGATGGAAAATCCTAAAAAAAACCTTCAAATGTCGAGAGACTCCGAAACCACATTGACAGTACAAAGATCAAACAATCCAGACAGATCCCAATTTCACCAGCAGAGAGATTAAGTGTCACAAGGTGACGATCTTTTGGGCGGAACCGAAAGTCGGGAAACTTTGGTTCCGCCCGGATGTTTCCACCCAGACCGGGAAGAGGAAACACCGGACATCCGGTAGCATCGCGAGGGCTGTAATCAGCGAAATAGAGCGCAGCTGTGGGCGTTTAAGAGAAACGCCGGTTGATTGGAGGATTACAGCACACAGAGGAGTATTTTAGAGCAGTGTAAATCACAGTTTGGGTGCGTGAGTTGTGAGTTGAAGTACCGAGCTGTGCTCATCCGTTACACGTTGGCAGTTGGTTGCACTTCTCTCTTTCCCTCTCGTAGTTCTCAGCGGATGTTACCGTAAGAAGAAACCCTGTGGGTAGAAGAAAACAACGGTAAATGTGACACGCTTGGAGTAACCAAGGAGTAAGGAAACAAAGCCGTTGTAAACCGTTTACCAAGAAGATCGCCGTGAGTATTGGCTCTGGATTTGATCCGAATACATACTACTAACCTGTGTATTATTGAACGCCTCCAGGGAGAGGAAAGCGGCCCTACCCCCGATCGAGCGTGGTAGGTGAGCCGCAGGAGTAAGTGGATTACATTCGCCATAGCAGCAGACCTAAAAGTCCCGGCCGTAGTGTCATCGCCCCCGTCTGCCCTTAGCGAAGTGGAGGACGCTGGGCGTCTCGTGTGTGCACTTGTAGTGTGGTGGGTGAGTCCATGTCATTTGAAAACCTTTTCACGTTCAAGTGGTGCTGTGTATTTGCTGTGGGTTGCTGTGCAAGTGCTGTGTGTCTTGACAGACGTACCCCGCATCATCCCCTCCACTGAGGAAGAGACGGAGAGGCTGACGGCTGTGTGTAACATTAACTATTGTATGCTGTGTGCGATTTAAGTGAACAGTGACGGTGTGGGCCTTGGAAGTTGCCCCGTCGGTGTGTTGACAGTTTCAGAGTGCGGCGGTGAAGACCTGGAAGCTGGCAGTGTGTGTGTGTGAGTACAAACACGAACCTGTATATTGCTACTTTACCTGTGTGTTCTATCTGTGGCAGAGTGAGGGGTGAAGGAGTTCCGCCGCCCCGTGGTCTCTACAAAGGGGCGCCCCTTTCTGGTATTCGATCGGCCTACGGGCATTGAGGACAGGGCAGCGCTCGGCCCGGTGAGACGGTGTGACGGTTCACCCCCCTGCTGACCAGCGAATTCGCCGAGAGGGTTTTTGGCCCCCGGCGCCCCCTGGGGAAATCGTCGCCGTTGCCCTTCGGTGCGGGCCAGCTGTCGTAAGCCGCCCCGTGCATTGTCGACCAAAACACAGCATAGCGAGCTGAGGAAAAGCTGCACTTACCCAGAGTTGCAAACAGCAGAGAGGTGAGAAGTATCCAAGTTGCACTAACTGTGTTATTGTGTCCGAGCTGCCTGTAAAGGAAGAGAGAGAACAAGAGTGAACGTCAGTAGAACGAACTGTGGACAGCCACATATGCCCGAGCTGTAAACAGCAGAGAGGTGAGAAGTGTCCAAGTTGCACTAACTGTGTTATTGTGTCCAAGCTGCCTGTAAAGGAAGAGAGAGAACAAGAGTGAACGTCAGTAGAACGAACTGTGGACAGTCACATATGCCCGAGCTGTAAACAGCAGAGAGGTGAGAAGTGTCCAAGTTGCACTAACTGTGTTATTGTGTCCAAGCTGCCTGTAAAGGAAGAGAGAGAACAAGAGTGAACGTCAGTAGAACGAACTGTGGACAGTCACATATGCCCGAGCTGTAAGCAGCAGAGAGGTGAGAAGTATCCAAGTTGCACTAACTGTGTTATGGTGTCTAAGCTGCCTGTAAAGGAAGAGAGAGCAAGAGTGAACGTCAGTAGAACGGACTGTGGACAGTCACATATGCCCGAGCTGTAAGCAGCAGAGAGGTGAGAAGTATCCAAGTTGCACTAACTGTGTTATTGTGTCCAAGCTGCCTGTAAAGGAAGAGAGAACAAGAGTGAACGCCAGTAGAACGAACTGTGGACAGTCACACATGCCCGAGCTGTAAACAGCAGAGAGGTGAGGAGTATTTACGCTGCACTAACTGTGTCGTTGTGTCCAAGCGGCCTGTACAGAGAGAGATAAGACGGGTGTGGATGTCAGGAGAGTGACCTGTGGAAGAAAGACCATACTTACCACGAGTTGTCAGCAAGCCGACAGGCGAAGGTGATTCCAGTCCAGGCTAAACGAGTCCCCGCGTCCCAGTCGAACCCTGCAGAGAGAGAAACCCACAGTGGAGTGAGCAGGAAGTATCGGCCCGACGTGACACTGGTACCACAGTAGAGAGAGAGAGATAAATCCCAAAATTCACACTATTTTGTCTTTTGCCTCCAGGAGAGAAGAGGAGGGCGCCACGGATAGTAGGATTGGCAGGAGCCTGTGTTCCCCGTCCCCTCCCCCTTACACTTGGGTCATCAGCCCCTGGAGCCCCGTTGCCCTCTTCCCCTTTCTGCCACTGTCCCGTGCTGTGGTCTGTCTGGAAGGCAGAGAGAGGAAGCTAGTTTTAATTGCCCCTTTCCCCATTTCCCTAGTTATTTTAATTATTTAAATAAAGTTTGTTTTAATACTTACCTGCTCTCGTGTTGTTTGGTCATTGGGTTGGCTTTGGGGACCTCCTCGAGGTGGAAGTGGAGAAGGGGCGTGGCTTTAGGTTTAGCAGCCAGCCCCTAGCCGTGACAGATTTTGGCGTAGTCGGCAGGGCCTCCACCTCGAGTTGAGTAACCAGGGTTGCCCAATGACCGACAACGCGGGGCCCGCAGCCCCACCCCGTGCCACGTCCATTATCATGGGTAGTCCATGGATGCAGAAGTATGGAGGAGCGGAGTCAGAGGTCCGACTGACAGAGTGGAAGGCCCAACTAGAATATTTGGCCGACCTGCAGGGCCTCAGCGCCGCCCAGCGGCTCCAGTTTGTGTTAAACTCCCTAGAGGGAGAAGCCCGGCGAGAAGTGCAAGCCGCCCCTGAAGCAGTTAGAGCCACCGCCCAGACCGTATTCCAGTTTCTCACCGAACAATATGGTGACCACACCCCTGTAGCTGTCCTCCGGTCCCAATTTTTTAACTTTAAGCAAGGCCCCCGACAAACCATTAGAGCATTTGCCCTGAGGCTGCGGGAGCAGTTCACCCGATTACAGGCCCGACGCGATCATGGGCTGGGAGACGGGGAGCACCTGTTACGTGACCAGTTCCTCCTGGGGATGAAGGAGGGCCCCGTAAGACAGAGCCTGCGGGTCCAGTTTCGGAGGGACCCCGGGCTCACCTTCGAAGACCTTAGGAAAGAGGCATTGGCCTTGGAAGGTGATGAGGTCGAAGTCAGCGAGGCTCCGGTATGCGCAGCGGTAAGCGAATTGGCACCCACACCACCTGAGCGGGCGGATTGGAAGCAGGCCCTGAAGGCAGAATTGCTGAAAGACGTCCAGGAACAGATATCGGAGCTGTCTAAAGCTCTCCTGGGAGAGTTGCGCCAAGGAAGGGCGCGGGAGGAACCGAGGCCGGCCCCCCGAGAACGAACATACTCGGAGCGAGGCCGAGAGCCGCCCGGACGTCCAGACCGCTTTAACCGGCCCCGTTTCGAATGGGATGACCAAGGGCGGCCTATTTGCAATCGCTGTGGTAAACCAGGACATATCAGTCGCCAGTGTGGGCCTCGTAGGGCATCGGAAGGGGGTTTTTAGATCGGCCGGCCACAGTGGGTCGTGTGGCCGGGAACCCTCGGGAAGACCCCAGAAGAAATAATCCCAGGCACCAGATGATTGGGCATAGCCCAATAGCGGAGGTAAAAGTGTGTGGCAAGACAGTACAATGCCTGGTAGATACGGGCTCTCAGGTAACGTTGTTTGCAGAAAGCCTTTCACAAGAAATATTTGGGAAGAAAGGAACACAAGGGGCAGAGGCCCCCTGGCTGACGTTGCGGGGCGCAAATGGCCTGGAGATCCCTTACGTCGGTTACCGACTAACGGACTTGGAAGTCCATGGGGTGTTAGTCCCCCAAAAAGGTGTGATCATTGTCGAAGACAGGTGTTTGGGTGCCCATCGAGCCCTACTGGGCATGAATGTCCTCTCTGAATGTTGGGAAGAGTTATTTCAGGCTAGGCCTGGCCCCAGGATTCCACCTGCCGAGAGGCCCAAATGGGAGCGTGTAGTTGCCGACTGTCGTCGAGTCCAGATGGCCCAGGTCCGTAGAGACCGAGAAGAGGTAGGAAGAGTGATGTGTCGTTTTGCTTTGTCTATTCCCCCTAGAAGTGAGGCCATTGTGTGGGCGAGAGTGCCCCCTCGAGAAGTCGACCCTGAGGAGTGGGTATTGGTCGAGCCTCATGCAGACTGCCCTCAAGTGGAGGTAGCACGGGGCCTGGTGGCGGTCCGCCAGGGGACAGTCCCCGTGAAGGTACGAAATGAACACCCCTATGCAGTCCACTTACATCGACACCAACGACTGGCCCGACTAACGGCGGTCGCGCCCCATCAGGTGAGAGAGGAGAGAGACGTCAGTTTCCGTCAGGTGTGCCCCTCCGTGATTGAGGTGGCCCTGACACAGATGGATGCCCCCAGGAACGACAGGAAGAGTGAGGTGCCGGAACATCTTGAGGGTGAGTCGCTACGAGGGAAAAATTTGGAACCAGTACAGACACAGAAGCTCCAGGCGCTTCTTCGAAAATGGCAGCATGTGTTTGCAAGTCATGAGGAAGACTATGGGTGCACCAGAGTGGTGGAACATCATATCCCGACTGGGGACGCCGGGCCGAGCAGAGAGAGATATCGGCCGATTCCACCTACCCTATACACAGAGGTACGCACACTCTTGCAGGGCCTGCTGGAGCGAGGCATTGTTCGGGAGAGCAGTAGCCTGTGGGCGGCCCCCATCGTGCTTGTACAGAAGAAGTCAGGGGCCTGGAGGTTCTGTGTGGATTATCGTAAGCTCAACCTGGTAACCAAGAAAGACGCTTTTCCCCTACCACGGATCGAAGACTCCCTTACCAGCCTCACGCAGTCCGCATGGTATTCCACTCTGGATCTGGCCAGCGGGTATTGGCAGGTGCAGGTGGCCAAGGCAGATCGAGAGAAGACCGCCTTCACGACCCCGTTTGGATTATTTGAGTGGAAACGGATGCCCTTCGGGCTTTGTAACGCTCCGGCCACGTTCCAGCGACTTATGCAGCGCTGTCTTGGAGGTCAGTTGATGAAGTCAGTTTTAGTATACTTGGATGATGTGATTGTGTATTCCCCAGATTTCGATTCCCACCTTCAGCACCTCGAAGAGGTCTTCCAGGCCATGGAAAGGTACGGGCTAAAGCTGCAACCTGATAAATGCCATCTGCTGAGGCGAGAAGTTCATTTCCTGGGTCACGTGGTCAGTGCCGCAGGGGTGTCCGTGGACCCCGGAAAAGTCTCTGTTGTGAAAGACTGGATTGCACCCAAAACCGTGAGGCAGGTACGATCATTTCTGGGATTTGTGGGGTATTACAGACGATTCATCAAAGACTTTTCAAAGATTGCTAAACCTCTTAACCAGCTGTTGGTTGGTACAGGGCGAAATCGGGGACGTGGGTCACCCTCAATCAACTGGGATGACCCTTGTGAGGCTGCGTTCCAGAGACTAAAGCAGGAACTGTTACAGGCACCCATTTTGGCATACGCAGACTTTACTAAACCCTTTGTTCTGTACACAGACGCAAGCAACCTGGGGCTGGGGGCCGTATTGGCCCAACGACACGAAGGAAGGGAGCGGGTGATCGCCTATGCGAGCCGAAGCCTCCACCCAGCGGAGAGAAACGATGCGAATTACAGCTCGTTTAAACTGGAGTTGCTGGCCTTGAAGTGGGCCCTAAGTGAAAAGTTTAAAGACTACCTCTGGGGTGCCAAGGTGACGGTAATTACGGATAATAACCCTCTAGTGCATTTGCAGACGGCGAAGTTGGGGGCCGTAGAGCAGCGGTGGGTAGCCCAGCTGGCCAAGTTCGACTACCACTTGCAGTACCGACCGGGGCGCGAGCACACAAACGCTGATGTCCTTTCGAGACTGCCGGAGATGGACGACCCCGGGTGCCGGGGAAGAGAAGAGGAGAACAGCCCGAGGGAGGATTATATGATAGGGGCCGTGGATGCCCCAGGAGGACAGCAAGAGGCCGTCCCCGGAAACTGGGGGTGGGACCCCCGTCGGTGGATGGAGAGGCAAGCCCGGGATCAGGATGTGTGTCAGGTGAAGACGTGGGTGGAGCAGAGGCGACGACCGACGTCGCCAGAAAGACTAGCCCAGACGGAGACGGGGAGAAAACTGCTGGGGCAGTGGGACAAGCTAGAACTGCAGGAAGGAGTGCTGTGCAGAAAGGTCAGTGACCCGAAACTGGGCGAGGAGGTGCGCCAGATTGTGGTGCCCGCCGATCAGACGACAGCATTAGTCTCGGCCTACCATGATCAGCTGGGGCATCAGGGACAAGAGAGGACCATATCGCTGCTGCGCAGATTTTTCTATTGGCCAGGGCTGGAAGCCACGGTTCGTAGCTTGATCCAGGCGTGTCCCAGGTGTATGCTGTTCAAATCTCGGCGAGAGGCTCGAGCGCCGATGGTGCCCATCCAGGCTAAAGCCCCCCTCCACATTATGGCCATGGACTTCCTGACTCTGGGCCGGCCGCAAGACCGCTACCAAAACATCTTGGTAATTACCGACCTATTCACCAAATACGCATGGGCAGTCCCCACCCTCGACCAGACAGCTAATACCACCGCGACGGCCCTCTGGAGGAACGTCTTTCAGACGTTTGGATGCCCGGAGTTCTTGCACTCGGATCAAGGGGCCAACTTCGAGTCAAAGGTAATCCGAGAGTTATGCCAGTTGTATGGGTGTACCAAGACCCATACGACGTCGTACCATCCCCAGGGAAACGGCAGCTGCGAGAGGTTCAATCAGACCCTGTTGGGGTTACTGGGGACCCTGGATCAACGGCAGCAGAGCAACTGGGTGAGTGCCTTACCGAATCTACTACAGGCATATAATAATAGTGTACATAGTACGACGGGGTATGCCCCTACTTACCTGATGTTCGGCAGACATGTGCGGATGCCCACGGACCTGGTCTTAGGAGTGGCAGCCGGCCAGGAGGAAGTGAGCGTGACCGAGTGGGTGGGACGCCATCACCAGCGGCTACACTTTGCCTATGAACAGGTATCGAAGAGAATACAGACAACAGGGGAGAAGAACAAACGGTTGTATGACCGGACGGCCCGGGACGCCCCCCTGCTACCAGGAGAGAGGGTCTTGGCGAGGGACAACAGGCGCCAAGGCAAGGGAAAGTTAAGCGACCGCTGGGAGACCATCCCGTATGTGGTTTGTAGGCAGCAGAGACCGGGACAGCCGGTGTACACCATCCGGCCGGAAGGAAAGGCCGGCCCTGAGCGGGTGGTACACCGGAACATGATTCGCCCCTGCCCCAACTATCCCGAAGCAGCAGAGGAAAGGGTTGTGGAGCCGGTGCCGGCGGCCCCCTGGATGGGAGGATGGGCTGTGGTACCAGGCCGACCCGTGTTGGCGTTGCCCCCGGCTGCCCCGAGAGGGCGAGAGTTGGCACTTGAGCCAGCTGAACCCCCGGCCGCCCAGAGGCAGCGAGAGTTAGCACCCGAGCCAGCTGAACCCCCGGGACAACCAGAGCCGGCACACGAACCAGCTGAACCTGATTCACCCGTGAGACGCTCCCAACGGGAGAACCGAGGCCGCCCCCCTGCCCGCTACGGTGAGTGGACAACCCCGAGGCATTCTAGGGACTAGAATGCATTGGCGGGGGAGGATGTCACAAGGTGACGATCTTTTGGGTGGAACCGAAAGTCGGGAAACTTTGGTTCCGCCCGGATGTTTCCACCCAGACCGGGAAGAGGAAACACCGGACATCCGGTAGCATCGCGAGGGCTGTAATCAGCGAAATAGAGCGCAGCTGTGGGCGTTTAAGAGAAACGCCGGTTGATTGGAGGATTACAGCACACAGAGGAGTATTTTAGAGCAGTGTAAATCACAGTTTGGGTGCGTGAGTTGTGAGTTGAAGTACGGAGCTGTGCTCATCCGTTACACGTTGGCAGTTGGTTGCACTTCTCTCTTTCCCTCTCGTAGTTCTCAGCGGATGTTACCGTAAGAAGAAACCCTGTGGGTAGAAGAAAACAACGGTAAATGTGACACGCTTGGAGTAACCAAGGAGTAAGGAAACAAAGCCGTTGTAAACCGTTTACCAAGAAGATCGCCGTGAGTATTGGCTCTGGATTTGATCCGAATACATACTACTAACCTGTGTATTATTGAACGCCTCCAGGGAGAGGAAAGCGGCCCTACCCCCGATCGAGCGTGGTAGGTGAGCCGCAGGAGTAAGTGGATTACATTCGCCATAGCAGCAGACCTAAAAGTCCCGGCCGTAGTGTCATCGCCCCCGTCTGCCCTTAGCGAAGTGGAGGACGCTGGGCGTCTCGTGTGTGCACTTGTAGTGTGGTGGGTGAGTCCATGTCATTTGAAAACCTTTTCACGTAGAAGTGGTGCTGTGTATTTGCTGTGGGTTGCTGTGCAAGTGCTGTGTGTCTTGACAGACGTACCCCGCATCATCCCCTCCACTGAGGAAGAGACGGAGAGGCTGACGGCTGTGTGTAACATTAACTATTGTATGCTGTGTGCGATTTAAGTGAACAGTGACGGTGTGGGCCTTGGAAGTTGCCCCGTCGGTGTGTTGACAGTTTCAGAGTGCGGCGGTGAAGACCTGGAAGCTGGCAGTGTGTGTGTGTGAGTACAAACACGAACCTGTATATTGCTACTTTACCTGTGTGTTCTATCTGTGGCAGAGTGAGGGGTGAAGGAGTTCCGCCGCCCCGTGGTCTCTACAAAGGGGCGCCCCTTTCTGGTATTCGATCGGCCTACGGGCATTGAGGACAGGGCAGCGCTCGGCCCGGTGAGACGGTGTGACGGTTCACCCCCCTGCTGACCAGCGAATTCGCCGAGAGGGTTTTTGGCCCCCGGCGCCCCCTGGGGAAATCGTCGCCGTTGCCCTTCGGTGCGGGCCAGCTGTCGTAAGCCGCCCCGTGCATTGTCGACCAAAACACCGCATAGCGAGCTGAGGAAAAGCTGCACTTACCCAGAGTTGCAAACAGCAGAGAGGTGAGAAGTATCCAAGTTGCACTAACTGTGTTATTGTGTCCGAGCTGCCTGTAAAGGAAGAGAGAGAACAAGAGTGAACGTCAGTAGAACGAACTGTGGACAGCCACATATGCCCGAGCTGTAAACAGCAGAGAGGTGAGAAGTGTCCAAGTTGCACTAACTGTGTTATTGTGTCCAAGCTGCCTGTAAAGGAAGAGAGAGAACAAGAGTGAACGTCAGTAGAACGAACTGTGGACAGTCACATATGCCCGAGCTGTAAACAGCAGAGAGGTGAGAAGTGTCCAAGTTGCACTAACTGTGTTATTGTGTCCAAGCTGCCTGTAAAGGAAGAGAGAGAACAAGAGTGAACGTCAGTAGAACGAACTGTGGACAGTCACATATGCCCGAGCTGTAAACAGCAGAGAGGTGAGAAGTGTCCAAGTTGCACTAACTGTGTTATTGTGTCCAAGCTGCCTGTAAAGGAAGAGAGAGAACAAGAGTGAACGTCAGTAGAACGAACTGTGGACAGTCACATATGCCCGAGCTGTAAGCAGCAGAGAGGTGAGAAGTATCCAAGTTGCACTAACTGTGTTATGGTGTCTAAGCTGCCTGTAAAGGAAGAGAGAGCAAGAGTGAACGTCAGTAGAACGGACTGTGGACAGTCACATATGCCCGAGCTGTAAGCAGCAGAGAGGTGAGAAGTATCCAAGTTGCACTAACTGTGTTATTGTGTCCAAGCTGCCTGTAAAGGAAGAGAGAACAAGAGTGAACGCCAGTAGAACGAACTGTGGACAGTCACACATGCCCGAGCTGTAAACAGCAGAGAGGTGAGGAGTATTTACGCTGCACTAACTGTGTCGTTGTGTCCAAGCGGCCTGTACAGAGAGAGATAAGACGGGTGTGGATGTCAGGAGAGTGACCTGTGGAAGAAAGACCATACTTACCACGAGTTGTCAGCAAGCCGACAGGCGAAGGTGATTCCAGTCCAGGCTAAACGAGTCCCCGCGTCCCAGTCGAACCCTGCAGAGAGAGAAACCCACAGTGGAGTGAGCAGGAAGTATCGGCCCGACATGACACTGGTACCACAGTAGAGAGAGAGAGATAAATCCCAAAATTCACACTATTTTGTCTTTTGCCTCCAGGAGAGAAGAGGAGGGCGCCACGGATAGTAGGATTGGCAGGAGCCTGTGTTCCCCGTCCCCTCCCCCTTACACTTGGGTCATCAGCCCCTGGGGCCCCGTTGCCCTCTTCCCCTTTCTGCCACTGTCCCGTGCTGTGGTCTGTCTGGAAGGCAGAGAGAGGAAGCTAGTTTTAATTGCCCCTTTCCCCATTTCCCTAGTTATTTTAATTATTTAAATAAAGTTTGTTTTAATACTTACCTGCTCTCGTGTTGTTTGGTCATTGGGTTGGCTTTGGGGACCTCCTCGAGGTGGAAGTGGAGAAGGGGCGTGGCTTTAGGTTTAGCAGCCAGCCCCTAGCCGTGACATAAGCATTAAAAACTCTGCCACAATTCCACTTCCCGCTCCTGTGATGATGAGATGAATAACATAGATGTGTGTAGGAAGACCAAACAGGAGGTTTAGGCTGTACAAAGACATTTCCACATAATCCAATGGTTTTAAGGATGCAGTTGAGTTCATTGATGCCCCATGACCGGGAAAGTTGTGATTATTCATGTTCTTTAGTTTTTCTTCTAAGCTTAAATTGATCTGTAAGTAATCCAAGTAAGTCACTATAAATAAGAGTTAAATACAGAAATATCCAATACGTGCACCGTATACAATCTAATCTGTTAACCAACTTAATGAAAACGTACTTTAATTTTTTTGCAATTTTACTGTATTAACCTTAAATGGATTTCAATGCCTTTAACTCACATCCTATTTGAATCGACACAGTGACATTTAAACAGAAATTTAAAAACAAAAAGATTTTTTACCCCTGATATGAATTCCCAATCTCTGTAAATGTTTATAAACCTTTGGCTTTCTTTTGTAGGCAGATTTCAATTCTGTCCCAAGAATATATGTGCACGACTTCACAAGCTGCATGTTATATTAAACACCACATATGCAAATATAAAAATAACATGGATCAAACTTTAACAGAAAGGTATAGTTTCACAATTTAATAAACAATCTGTAAGTTGTTAATTCTAAAGAAATTATAACTTATTATATAATGTGTTTTATATATAATTAAAAAGTAAATAAAAAATCACTAATACAAAGAATATTCCTCCTCCTTACACTATATTTATATCTGAAACCACCAAGCACAGCTGTCACACATTCAACATCTGATATGAAAATTTTATGACCAGCATTTTAAATTTTGACGGAGAGAATAATAAATGTATTTCTGTCACGATAAGATGTCAAGTTTTATGTAATGCAGTATTTGCATATTCAGCTTTCGCTGAGAAGCCGAGCATACAGTGGGGCTCGAAAGTTTGGGCACCCTTTGTAAATATGAGCAAAGAAAGCTATAAAAAATAACCTATAATGTTTCTTCTTTTAAAGGATTAGTCCATTTTCTTAAAAGAAAAATCCAGATAATTTACTCACCACCATGTCATCCAAAATGTTGATGTCTTTCTTTTTTCAGTCGAGAAGAAATTATGTTTTTTGAGGAAAACATTGCAGGATTTTTCTCATTTTAATGGACTTTAATATAGCCCAACATTTAATACTTAACTCAACACTTAAAGTTTTTTTTACGAAGTTTCAAAGGACTATAAACGATCCCAAACGAGGCATAAGGGTCTTATCTAGCAAAACGATTGTCATTTTTGACAAGAAAAATAACAAATATGCACTTTTAAACCACAACTTCTCGTCATGTAGATCCGGTCGTGATGCCCAGCTGACCCCACGCAATACGTCATGACGTCAAGATGTCACAGAGGACGAATGCGAAACTCCGCCCCAGTGTTTACAAGCGTCTTGAAAGAGGACCGTTCCTACGTTGTTGTATGTCAACTGATACTAATTAATGTCTTTGTGTCAGTTTATTGTTTAAAATGGTCCGCAAATGTGTGTTTTATATATGTAACACGTGACCTCCCTACGTCACTACGAGTTTACGTTAGGTCGCGCTGGACTGGACCTTAGACGAAAAGTTGTGGTTTAAAAGTACATATTTTTAATTTTTCTTGTCAAAAATGACAATCGTATTGCTAGATAAGACCCTTATGCCTCATTTGGGATCGTTTATAGACCTTTGAAACTCAGTTGAAAAAAACTGTTAAGTGTTGAGTTAAGTATTAAATGTTGGGCTCTATTAAAGTCCATTAAAATGAGAAAAATCCTGCAATGTTTTCCTCAAAAAACATAATTTCTTCTCGACTGAACAAAGAAAGACATCAACATTTTGGATGACATGGTGGTGAGTAAATTATCTGGATTTTTCTTTTAAGAAAATGGAATATTCCTTTAAGCTTTAATAAAAAAAAAAAATTGGGGTGGTTTCCCAGACAGGGATTAGACTAGTCCTAGACAAAAATAAATGTAAGAGCTGTCCAAACTGAAATCAACTTGCATTGACATATCTTAAAATACATCAGTGCCCTTTGTTTTGTCTCAAAATGCACACAAGTAATGTTTTAGTAAGGCATGTTTGTTAAAACCAGTTATATTTCCTAATTAAACTACGGCCTAGTCCTGGTTTAAGCTAATCCCTGTCTTGGAAACCACCCCGTAATGATTCATTGAAGTAAAACAATTGAAAGTGAAGGGGAAATTACATTACGAAATAAATAATTTTGTCTAATACTCACTGGACATAAATATGGGCACCCCTTTATTTAATCCTCTTTGCTACCTCCTAAAGGACAACAGCTCAGAGTCTTCTTTTATAATGTGTGATAAGGTGATCTTAGATTATTCCTCCATACAGAAATTCTTCAAAACCATTCATTTGTTGCTGCTCTACTCTTCAGTCATTTTCTGTATGGTTCAGGTCAGGGAACTGGGATGGCTATGGCAGGACCTTGATTTTGTGTCAGGGACCCATTTTTAATTTACTTTGATGTTTGTTTTGAACCAATGTCTTGATGAAAGATTTTACCATGACCCATTATAAGATTTCTAGCAGAGCTAGGCAGGTTTTGACTTTTCTATCTGTTGGCCTTTTTATTTCGTTTCATATGGCCGCAAAACCAAGTCTTTTGGGGTATCTTATGCCTATACAGACCTGGCGCCAGACCATAACTAACAGGGGGGCACGTGGCTTCCAACGGGGGGCACGCAATAGCAACAATAACTTGCAAAAACAAGACATTAAAACAACAAATACAGTGCAAGCACACACTCATACAACTGGTACAGACTGTCAGCCCATTTCCCGTATTTCAGTTCCTGAAAAACTGCTGGGTCATGCCCAATCTTATAAAGTTGCTTCAGTGCCTTGGTCTGGTCACAAGGTATACCTTTGAGGGAGACACAATTTATCCTGCCTGGTGGCAGCGGTGGACAGACAGAGTTGCGTCTTGACCGGCCACGCCCCCAGGGGATGTCTGCACATCCCAAGCTGCCCCACCGAGGGTGACGAAGGGGAGAGTTACTATGTTTATTTCTGGCAGTAAAAGGTGCCAGTTAACTCCCCATGCATACTCGAAAGAAAGGCACTCGGGACACAGTTGCATCCATGAGCCGCCTCAAGAAAGCAATCGTCCTGGGAAGAATAGCCCCTATCTCTGGGTCGGACTCGTGCAACCTGACCCATTGGTGGCAACACAAGTTATTGATCGCAGAGAAAAGGGCTCACCCTCTGATGCCAAGGCAAACATCCGGTCATCCAAGGGAGACCCGAAGGACAGGGACGGTGGTATTGAGGGACCTCTGTCGACTGCTTCAGAACTCTGACAATGGCCACAAGACAAAAAAAACAAGTCTTTTGAACAGATACTAGAAGACTATACAACTACCACAAGATGCCTTAATATTGGGTTAATAATATGCATGCATGTGTAATAGTCAATTGGCACACATGATCAGTGAATAAGTATTGTATTTTGAATAAGTCTGATAATGGATAATTGTAAACTGGCACACACTAAACATATGCAAATTAGCAAATTTTTATGATAGGCTATTACTAATCTGTGATTGATACAGGTTAATTTTTGTGCAAAAATCTATCCAAAATAAAGATAAAGTTTCTTTATTGAATACAAACATACAACAACATATGATATTGAATTAAAAATAAATACAATTTGTTTGTAAATAAACAAGCATAATCATAAGAAGTTTATTTTAGAGGTGACACAGGCCACACCTCAAAGTTATGCAACTTTTGTTGTCACGAACTCTAACTTTGAGAAATGAGACAATAATATTTAGATTTAGATGCATACTGTACAGTAATAATTGTAGTTAAAATAAAGTTAAGTAACTTAAGAATATATCATAATAGTAGATTTCTGTGGCAACAGAGACAGAGGATTTTTCCAGTGCGATGTAGATAAAGAACTGGCTGAACAAAACCAGCCACTAAAAAACAACTAAAAGATAAAACCCAGAGTATGTTATGTGTGTAGTCTATGTGTGTTACAATGTTATATAATCCTGTGAGAGTAAGTGGACCATATGAGATAACCGTGGTCACAGTAGTTATGAGAATGAGATTAAACGCTTTTCTCTTCATGTGGTTTTCATCCTCTCTCTCTCTCCCTCTCTCTCCTGGTCCTGACTGCTTCAGAGCTCGGAGAACAGCCGAAAGGCAAAACAACTTAATGGAGAGGAAGACACAAAGCTGAATTGTCAAGAACCATACATAGACAAAATAATATGAAATTAGGGTAAACATGCAGAACAAACATGATCCGAGACAAATGATCCAGGCAGCAGTGCAACAGATGGCTTTATATCTGAGAGGTTTGTACTTCAGAAAGGTTACAGGATGAACCACAGCCAGGTAACGTTCGACACAGATCAGACACTGAAACAGAGGACGACCGGTGATGCAAAATCCTACTAAAAATGCGTTAAATGTCCAGAGACTCGGAAAGCACATTGACAGTAAAAAGATCAAACAATTCAGACAGATCCCATTTTCACAAATAGAGAGATTAAGCATTAAAAACTCTGCCACAATTCCACTTCCCGCTCCTGTGATGATGAGATGAATAACATAGATGTGTGTAGGAAGACCAAACAGGAGGTTTAGGCTGTACAAAGATATTGCCACATAATCCAATGGTTTTAAGGATGCAGTGGAGTTCATTGATGCCTCATGACCGGGAAAGTTGAGAGTAGAGTTAATCATGTTCTTTAGTTTTTCTTAGCTTAAACTTGTATCCTAGAATGATCTGTAAGTAATCCAAGTAAGATTTTAATACAGAAGTATCCAATACATGCACCGTACAATCTAATCTGTTAACCAACTTAATGAAAACTTACTTTAATTTTTTGCAATCTTACTGTATTTACCTTAAATGGATTTCAATGCCTTTAACTTACATCCTCTTTGAATCGACACAGTGACATTTAAACAGAAATTTAAAAACAAAAATATTTTTTTACCCCTGATATGAATTCCCAATCTCTGTAAATGTTTATAAACCTTTGGCTTTCTTTTGTAGGCAGATTTCAATGCTCTCACAAGAATATATGTGCACGACTCCACAAGCTGCATGTTATATTAAACACCACATATGCAAATATAAAAATAAAATGGATCAAACTTTAACAGAAAGGTATAGTTTCACAATTTAATAAACAATCTGTAAGTTGTTAATTCTGAAGAAATTATAAATTGTAATTTTTTTATAATGTGTTTTATTTATAATTAAAAAGTAAATACAAATCACCAATACAGAGAATATCCCACCTTCTAACACTAAATTTATATCTAAATTCAGCAAGCACAGCTGTCACACATTCAACATCTGATATGAAAATTTTATGACCAGCATTTTAAATTATGACAGAGAGAAAAATAAATGTATTCCTGTCACGATAAAATGTCAAGTTTAATGTAATGCAGTATTTGCATATTCAGCCTTTCACTGAGGAGCCGAGCATAAGAGACCTGGCCACTTCAGCAGTGGTACAGTAACCGTGGTGAGGGGACATTACATCTCCATTTCCTACCTTCAGGGAACGAGGGTTACAACCATAACCAAGATATTCCTTTCAGTCAGTAACTTCGACGTCACGCCGATGAATTGGCAATCCCTACCAATTGGGTGCTGCCCCTTCCAATGCCCTGCACATGGCTCCTGGTCTCTTGCTATAGAATGTCCAAGACAGGACCTTACGCAGATAAGGTCGGTCACTGCCGATACCTGCCTAACCCAACCAGTGACACTTATGGCGCTTTCTCATTGCATAGTACCCCACGGTTTGGTTTGGGTCAGGTCAGCTTACTTTTAGGAGCTTTTCCACTGGGTGCAGTATATAGTATCCAATACTTTTTTGTACCACCTTGGTTAGGGTTCCAAGCAACTCGAGCTAGCCAAACATGACGCGAAAAACACTGTAGATCACTGATTGGTCTGAGAGAATCGTCACTACCAGCAACATTGCTAAAATATAAAAGATTAACTTTACCTTCATGCTAGCTTGCGCTGTCTCGAGCAAACATGCTGTCATCTGTGCTCTGCTATAAGTTCCCAAACTCCCTTTTAGCAATGAAAAACATCCACAGGTTGAGAATCAGGTACACCATACCAGTTTTTTCCAAACTTGTAGTTTGTGGCAAAAGTTGTGTGACGTGCATATCCACGTTATATGCTTAAATGCAACTTAAATCAGGCTCAGCGTATGTGTGTTGACTGACGCCACGGGTGTTTGTACAGAAACTGTCATATGAGACAGAGGTAGTGATAAATGTGATATGCAAACATCTATTTGTGGTGGACAATTTTGATTTTGGAATAAATGAATGCATTCCAACAACGCTCTCACTTGTATGATGTCACAGCAGGCAGCGCAAATATAACGACACCCCTATAATCCATCACACTTCGAAGTGTTACTAAACTCGATGGAAAAGCTAACCAAGCCAAAGTGAGGTGAGCTGACCCGACCTGACCCAAACCAAACCGTGGGGTACAATGCAATGGAAAAGCACCATTAGATAACACTGGTAAGTGCAACCGTTCCGGCAGTAAGGGGAGTGCTGCGGAAACCTCGCCCTCTTAAAGGTACAAAAGAGGATGTTTGTTTTATACATTTTTGCAATATTACTTGAAACTGTCTTTACAAAATGATAAAAGACTATTTATTAGCTGCACTGAAAGTGATATTATTAATATACGTCATCTGTGCACAAGATAGGGCCTTAAAAACATCACCCAATTGCTCATGCGGTCATCGCATAAGCGATTGGCCCTCTGGCTTGTCAATCACTGCCATTACAATCCTTGTGAGAGACGTGCGCGCTCCAGTAACTAAACACAGGCAGCGCATGCGCATAGAAATGCATGAAACTCTGTCTTAAGTTTCCTTTTGTTTTCATTGTCAATCCTGCTTTCCTCCTCGAATTTGCACCACGGTAGAGAAGAAACTCGAAGAAGGACGCAAAAGAAAGACTTTTTTAAGCCGCTGGGAATAGGAGAAAATTGTCAGAAGAACGTAATGTAAACAGAGTCGTTATTGGAGAAACATTTCAACGCTGGAGAGCAATGAAGGAACAGAGAGGTGTCAAGACAGACGCGCAGTTCGCAAAATTCTTCCCGACAGGTAACAGTGATTATTATTTCTTTGGGGAATAATTATTGTTGTAGTTATTCAAGTATATTGACGTTGTTCTTGTACTGTAGTTGTAAGGCAGTGACCAGTCTGCTACATGCTAGTTGAAATGGGAGTAGCGTAGACTGATCTAACGTTTTAACGTCTTATTTGTTTATTATCATCATTTCACATTATGAATCCACTATCACATCAAGAACCTACACGCCGAGCATTTTCCACGATTTTTAGGCGCGACATGTGAACGGCCCCTAATGAAGTACTTCAGTGACGTTGGAGGAAATGTTCGAGTTTGCCAAATGAAACCTCTGGCACTATTCACGTGCCATAATGGTGTTGCAAGCTGACACTCAAGCCGGGTACTTCTTCCCGTTTAAGGTGAGAACACAGGAGGATACGGGCTCGAAGTGGAGACTATAGAACCTAGTGAGCGTTGTATGGTGTAACCCAGCTCGCGATTTTATAAATGTCCGTTAGCGAGGTGCCGTGCAATAGCGCCCAGAGAGAAGCAATACTTTTGGTTGAGGGTTCTTGCAATTTGTGTGGGCACAGCGTGCCCTGAGCTTGGTACGTGTATCGAGTCACCCAACGTTCCAACGACGGAACACCAAATGGCGTGGGTGAAGGGATCTCGTGTTCTAAGCAGGAGCAGAACAGATAACTGCTCGCTCCTAAGCGAAAGCTGAATATGCAGCGTACCTGCCGTCTATTTATACTCCCCCGTCAGGACATGGCCAGTATTAATTGGTTCTTTCTAGTTACACTCGAAGCTGATTGGTCTCTTTAGCGAGTTTCAAATGAATTGGTCATCAACATGACGTCAAAGTGACCAACTAAAAGGGAACCATGTCGCTCTCTCTCTCTCTCTCTCTCTCTCTCTCTCTCTCTCTCTCTCTCTCTCGAATAAGTCTGATAATGAACAATTTTAAACTCGCAAACACTAAACATGTGCAAATATGCTCATTTTTAAAAACTATAATATTACTAATCTGTGATTGATAGATTATATTTTTGTGCACAAATAAATCCAGAATAAAGATAATGTTTTTTTTATTGAATACAAAACATACAACAATATATGATATTGAATTCAAAATAAATAAAATCAGTTTGTAAATAAACAAGCACAATAAGATATCAGTTTATTTTATGGGTGACACAGGCTGCACCTCAAAGTAAAGTAACTTTTGTTGTCACAAACCCTAACTCAGAGAAAAGAGACAATAATATTTAGATTTAGATGCATACAGTACAGTAATAATTGTAATCATTAATTTAAATAAAGTGAAGTAACTTTAAAAAATCATAATAGTAGATTTCTGTGGCAACAGAGGCAGGAGATTTTTCCAGTGCGGTGTAGATAAAGAACAGGCTGAACAAAACCAGCCACCAAAAAACAACTAAAAGATGAAAGCCAGACCATTGGATAATCTATGTTAGTGTGTGTCACAATGTTATATAGTCCTGTGAGAGAAAATGGACCATATGAGATAACTGTAGTAACAGTAGTTATGAGAATGAGATAAAACGCTTTTCTCTTCATGTGGTTTTCCTCCTCTCTCTCTCTTCCTCTCTCTCCTGGTCCTGACTTCTTCAGAGCTCTGAGAACAGCCGAAAGGCAAAACAACTTAATGGAGAGGAAGACAAAAAGCTGAATTGTCAAGAACCATACATAGACAAAATAATGTGAAGTTATAGTAAACATGCAGAACAAACATGATCCGAGACAAATGATCCAGGCAGCAGTGCAACAGATGACTTTATATCTGAGAGGTTTGTACTTTAGAAAGGTTACAGGATGAACCACAGCCAGGTAACGCTCGACACAGACCAGACACTGAAATAGAGGACGACCGGTGATGGAAAATCCTACTAAAAACCCTTCAAATTTCGAGAGACTCCGAAACCACATTGACAGTACAAAGATCAAACTATCCAGACAGATCCCAATTTCACCAGCAGAGAGATTAAGCATTAAAAACTCTGCCACAATTCCACTTCCCGCTCCTGTGATGATGAGATGAATAACATAGATGTGTGTAGGAAGACCAAACAGGAGGTTAAGGCTGTGCAAAGATATTTCCAGATAATCTGATAGTTTAAAGGACGTAGTTGAGGAGTTGATTGAAGCCTCATGACCGGGAAAGTTGACTGGAGAGTTATTCATTTTCTTTAGTTTTTCTTCTTAGTTCAGGCAAAACAGATAATTGTATAATTGTATAACCTAGAAAGATCTGTAAGTAATGCAAGTAATTCACTATGAGTAAGATTTCAATACAGAAGCATTCAATATATGCATTGTATGCAATCCGATCTGTTAACTATACAAAATCTCATTTACTTCAAATGTTTTACCTTTTTTTTGCAATCTTACTGTATGGATTTCAATGCCTTTAACTTGCATCTTTTTTAAATCAACACAGTAACATTTAAACAGAAATTTGAATATAAAAATATTTTTTCACCTGTGATATGAATTCCCAAGCTCTATGAATGTTTATAAACCTTTGGCTTTCTTGTGTAGGCAGATTTCAATGCTCTCCCAAGAATATATGTGCACGACTCCAAAGCTGCATGTTATATTAAACACCAGATATGCAAATTTAAAAATAACATGGATCAAACTTTAACAGAAATGTATTGTATCCCAATTGAATGAATAAAAAGAATTTGGTAATTCAAGATATTATATATTATTATATTATGTGTTTTATTTAATTAAAAAGTAAATAAAAATCAGTAAAGCTATATTTATATTAGTCTGAAACCAGCAAGCACAGCTGTCACACACACAAGATCTCATATGGAAATAGTTTTTAACCAAATTATGACAGAGAGATAAATAAATGTGTTTCTGTTAGGATAACATGTCAAGTTTGATGTAATGCACAAAAACTACTAACAATAATACTGAACACACGAAGCAAAATGTGCGTAAAATAAAATAGTAATTGTAAATTCTAGCCTTAATAGTAATGTTTACCTAAAGAATGGTAATCACCTATTCAAACTTACAACCGAATCTATATTTGTTTTGATTTGTCACAAATTCAACACCTAAAATTAGCAATTATTTTACCTGAGAAAAAGTTATGTCATGATAGGTTGTCAAGTTTAACAAAATATATATTTTTTATGTATTTTTCCACGTGACAATAAAGCTTTTTACAATAAGTGCTTTGATTCAATTCACGTTTATTTGTATATAACTTTTTAATACATAATTTCAAAACAGCTTTACAGAGAATGCATGTTTTTTATACAGTATGGTCAAATTTTAAAATAAACTTATTTCATTTAATTTATTTAAACAGAAGTAGTAAAAAAGTTAAGGAAATGATAATATGTTGCTATTTTACAAGTCTGGGGTCTCCAACGTGGTGCCCGTGAGCACCAGGTAGCCCGCACAGAGTCTGTGAGGTGCCCGCCGAAGCACATTCTATTGATAGTCTCAATTGTATAATTTATTTATTACATATTTTTTATATTAGCTTTGTTTGGTTTACGTATGTTAACATTTTAAACAATACTAAAACATATCAACAAATAAAATAAAATCAACAAGTAAAACAAAGTTTTGAGTAGACTTCATCAAAAAGTAGCCCTCCAGATTATTTTATACATTGTGGTAGCCCTTGCCCACAAGGTTGGAGACCCCTGATATAAGTAATAATAATAATTTGTATAAGTAAGCAATAGGGCATGAGAGGCTGTGCATTATCATGGAATAAGACACGGCTGACAGGTGCTGTAAGGCTACATGCAAAGCTTTCATAAAACATTTAACACACAACACAAATATTAAAGAAAAAAAATTGTATCAACCCAACTCTCATGAAGTAAAATCATTAAAAGTTTTCCTTATGCTGACAAAAAATTGTCTCTGACCAACTGTGAACAGTAATAAAATGTTATAGTAAGATAACTATGCACTGATACACAGAATTAGATATGGTAAAGTAGATAAGGTAAATAATAAAATTATCTTAAGTAGATAAGGTAAATAATAAAAACTTATGTTAATGGGAACAGCAGTTGCATGTTTGAGGATTCTGTCCCAATTAGTAAAATATTAATATTATAAATGTAAAATATAAATATACTGTGTCATAAACTGTGTCTTTAGGCAGCAGTTTCTATAGTAAAAAGTAAAAACACAAATCAAAGAAACAATTTGGGCTAATGAGATTAACAAGACAGGAAGAGGAAACAGTCTACACATTAAAAGTACGTGAACAGACAATTTACATATTTAACAAAAACATGTATGAAAGTAAGTAAATAAAACGTATTTATAAAATTATACAAAAAAATAAAATTAAATAAGATGTTGAACAGTTTCAGGAATGTTTAGGATGAAGCAAAGCAAAAGAGTTTTCCACATCTGTGCAAATAAAGAACAGGCTGTAAAAACCCACCCAGCACATAAGACAACAAAGAAGGAATCCAAAGTGCTGCGTTGTACTGTTGTATCAGAATGGTAAGAAATCCAGTGATAATAAATGGAGTGTACATGATAACAATATTTACAGTAGTTATCAGAATGATATTAAATGCTCTTCTCTTCATGTGGTTTTCCTCCTCTCTTTCTCTCCGTCTCTCTCCTGGTCCTGACTGCTTCAGAGCTCTGAGAACAGCCACAAGACAAAACAATTGAACAGAGAGGAGCACAAAGAAGAGGATTGAGAAAAACCATGCATGTGCAGTAGTGTTGAATGAGATTAAAGTAAACAAGCAGACTAAACAGGATCCGAAACAAAATAACCAGGCAACAGTGCAGCCGATCGCTTTATATCTGAAAGGTTTATACTTCAAAAAGGTTACAGGATGAACCACAGCCAGATAGCGCTCGACACAGATCAGACACTGAAACAGAGGACGACCGGCAAGGAGCAATCCTTGCAAAAACAGTGCTAATACAATGAAACCTAAAAAGCTTTTTGAAAGCATAAACAATAAACCATCCAGACAGTTTAAAATCTCACAAACAGAGAGATTGAGGAAGATGAACTCGGATGCATTTCCTTTTCCGGTTCCTTTGACGATGAGCCAGATCACATAGGATTGTGTTGGAAGAAACAACAGGACACTTATGCTCACCACACACATTTCTGCTGTGTTTATATCCTTCGTTAATTGAGGTGAGATGAAGTTTACGGTAGAGTTATTCATCTTCTTGTTCAAGTGTTCCCGGGTCAGAAGTATTTACTGTAAATAATATTTCTACCGTGAATTATGGGAAAAGATAAATACAAAAATGTACCATTAAAAAAAGCAGGGAAATATCTAATATCCAAACATTTTAAAAACAACTAATCAACACATTTAAGTACAC
The DNA here is from genome assembly GCF_030506205.2 of Paramisgurnus dabryanus. Classification (NCBI taxonomy): domain Eukaryota; kingdom Metazoa; phylum Chordata; class Actinopteri; order Cypriniformes; family Cobitidae; genus Paramisgurnus; species Paramisgurnus dabryanus. The sequence continues at coordinate 1,159,701 of NC_133354.1, read as the reverse complement.
TGTAAAAACATTCTGTAGAAATTACAGTATTACTGGGTATTACTGGCAACTAGCTGCCAGTAACTTACTGTAGATTTTACATTTATGTTATTTACCGGCAACAGTTTGTTTTAAAGTAAATGAACATAAAACATTTCAGTATTTTTCTTCTACAGTAAGTTACTAGCAACCAGCTGCAAAATTACAGCAAATTTTTTACAGTGAAATGACTTACATGTACAGGGATATTACTAATGGTTATTTTAATAAAGCACTATGAGTATTTCTGCTTATTTTTTATATTTAAAAAAAAAGAATTAAAATCTTGTATACATTATACACTAATAATAATTACATCACATTATTACAAAATAGTTTTTTTTTTATTTTGCCTACGGTATAGGATAATATATATTAATTAGTAATTCTGTTTATTTAAATGGGTTTGATCCTGAAGTAAAAGTAAAAAATAATAATTTTAAAATCATTTGCTTAAAAGTAAATCTATGCTTTTTGTGCATATACATTATTAAATACTAATAACAGATTTTTTATAAATAATAAAACAATAAGATGAATCAAAATAGATGCTTATCACCTGAAGAATGACTGTCCAGTCCCTGTGAATGTATTTTAATCTCTGTGCTGTGTTTTGTAGACTGATATCAAGGCTGTCTGAAAAATATATGTGCATGACTTCATCTGCTACAGGTCATGAATATTAGAAAATATGCAAATATTGAAAGTATAGTCTTTAAAAAAATATATCGTTGATATAAAAAAAGAAAATATGAGCTTGAATGATAGATAATGTTTTAGGAACACAGTTCAGTTGGGCAAGAGAAAATACAATATATCTGTGTCATGATAGGAAAATATAGAAACAGGTAATGCTGGGTCATTGATAAAATGTTTTATTGGATAAACAAACTAATATCATCTGTTTATAACAACAAAGTCTTCAGGTTGCAGGGGTTAAGATCCAAAACTAGTTTATTAGTAAAGAGGAAACTTTAAGTACAAAAAACACATTTTACATAATAAAAGTGCAACAATCTAACATTTAACATATACTGTACAGTATCTAATAACACAAACTAAACATACAAATAAACAAAGTTTTCTATATATGCGAAATAAACAAAGTTGAAAAACATCACAATTATATCTGATTTAAAATTGTATTGATGTAATTTCTGGTGCCATAAGAATAAAAAACAATTAATTTAAAGGAAAAAAGAAAAAGCTGAATGGAAAGGAAGAAAAATAAAAATATTACTTGGAACCGAAGCAGAGGAGTTTTCCAGCCCCGTGCAGATAAAAAGCAGGCTGTACAAAACCAAGCAGACAAAAACAAATAGTAGAAAGAAGCCAAAGTGGCCGCAAAACATGTTTTGTCAGAATGGCGATAAATCCAGTGATAATAAGTGGACAATACATGATAACCATATTTACAGTAGTAATGAGAATGAGATGAAACGCTTTTCTCTTCATGTTATTTTCCTCCGCTCTCTCTCTTGGTCCTGACTGCTTCAGAGCTCTGAGAACAGCGACACAACAAAACAACAGAATGGAGAGAAAGAGAAAGAACTGAACAAATAAGAAATATGAATGTCCTGCAAGGCCTAGTGAGGCTGTAATAAACCCGCTACACAAACATGATACAATACAAATGATCCAGACAGCAGTGCAGCAGATGACTTTATATCTAAGAGGTTTGTACTTCAGAAAGGTTACAGGATGAACCACAGCCAGGTAACGCTCAACACAGATCAGACACTGAAACAGAGGACGACCGGTGATGCTTAGTCCTCCCAAATATGTTACTAAGATGAAGAGACTTGAATAGAAAAATACCAGTAAATAACACAAATAATACAGGGAGATAGCAATTTCACAAACAGCGAGATTGAGGTTGAAGAACTCGGATGTGATTCTGCGTCCTGTGACGATGAGATAAATCACATAGATTTGTGTAGGAAGACCAAACATTACGCTGAAGCTGTATATACACATCTCCAGAATGCTCATTAAGCCAAAGAAATGAGTTTCAGTAGTGGTGAAGTTCAGTGTAGAGGCGTTCATTCTGTTCTTGTGTTTGTCTTCTTTTTCAGAATCTAAAAAAACTAAGAAACCATAAAGAAAACAATGTTTTAGAGCGTAATTTTCTAGCTCTACACACCTACTAATTTACATTGGCAGTAAATATGCTAATGAATGACGAAACAGTTTCATTTTATATTTCATCTGTTTATAACATTAATGAATTTAAAGAGAAGTTTGTCACCTGTAGAGCAAATAGTCCAGTCACTGTGGATGTATAAATGACTGACTTTAAAGCTGTCAGGAGGTCATATAAAATCCAAATATGCAAATAGGTATATTATGTATGGCAGTCTCACAGAGATTTTTGTGCTTTATCAATAACATTCAAATAGTATAACACTAAAATATTAGTTTTTTGTATATTTTGCATTAAATGTGTAAAACAAGAAAATTGTCAGTTTGGTTTCTGACAGTGTTTATAAATCTTAATAAGAGCTTTTACAGGTGTCAGCCATTTATATTCAAAATTTTAAATCAAATTTTTAGTTGGTAAAAAGTCAACAATTGAAAATTGTGTGAGACTACACTATATATCTGTGTCAAGACAGGTTGTCAGGTTCAAAACAATAAGCATCAATATGGAAACAGGTGACGCTGAGTCTCTGATGAAGCTATTTATTGATAAAACAAACAAACAAACTACGGGCAACTCAGAACAAACTTATATTGGCTGTGAATTAAAGTATGACAATGGAGATCCTCTGAACATTGTATTTATTGGGTTTTTTCCTCAAAAAATTAAAATAATACAAAGTACAAAATAAATAATTATTTCCATATCACAACACTATATAACACCCCAAACCTCCCTCCCACAGTGCCACTGAGAAACCATAAACAAATTAAACATGAAAAAAGAATTTAAAGTGACAATGGAGATCCATAAGCAAGTTTTCATTGTCCTGTAGCCATTTGCTGACAGTTTGATCTGAGTTGTCAGCCCTGCCGCTCCCATAACGCGCATCACGCGCTGTGCGTAGGGCACCAGGTCCTGAGAGGGCACCAAAATAATAGCCTAATGAAAAAAAATTATAATGCTGATAGAATTTCATTAGCCTGTAGAAATATTATTTGGCACTTTTTATCCATGTATATGTTACAAAAAAGGGGGAACGAGATAATTTAATTGCTCTAGTATAGAAAGTATGCCCCCCAGCCTTTGATGGTCCATGCCGATTGATCGTGCGGGCGCTTGACGAAGTTTGACAGGGACCGTTTCTCAATCTGAAGGCTGCAGCCTCCAGAGGTCGCATTTCCAGGCTGCATACGTCATCAAAACGTTTCTATTTCGTAATATTAACAATTATAAAATTGACTATTATTCTTAGTTCATCGTAAATTGTTGTAATATGCTTATGACTTGCTAATGTAATGTTCAGTTAACTGAAATAAACCAGGCTTGATGACGTATGCAGCCTGCATATGCGACCTCGCGTAGGCTGCAGCCTTCGGATTGAGAAACGGCCAGACAGTAAACTATTGGAAATGGCCCCGAAAAGACAGCAGGAGTCATGATCGGAAAAAAGAAGAAACTGCGGGATGATGCCCGTGCATCACTTGCAGGTAAATCCATCATGTTTAATCATTCACTCCTAAATAAGGGAAATGCGCATGTGCTGCAGCTGCTGCTAATCGTAATGCGCCTCGAACTTGCTGTGCTGACATTAATGTTAGGAAACTATGTTGTTATAATTTATTACTTCAGTGCAAGCTAAATTGAGATTTTACTGTAAAACATTACCTTTGCATATGCATTTTACAAATAACCAGGGGCGTCGGACTGGGGGTAAAACCAGTACTGATTACCAGGGCCCCAAGGGGAGAGAGGGCCCTTGAAAGTCTGGAATATATTTTATTTTATCTGGATATTTTCATTTCTTATTTTAATTTTATAATGTCAAATGAAATGTAAAGTTAGTGTATTTGCTGAATAACTGTTTGAATATATTTTGTATAAGTAAAAATCTAAAATCTAAAGTCTCACGGTCCCACCCCTTCCTAATGCACCAAATGGTTTAGTCCATCTGCACGCGCATTTTGTTTGTAGTTGTGCGTCTGGTAGAGCGCAAACTTCTGCGTGCGGTTGAAATGTCTTTGTCAAAGAAAGCTAAATTGGGCCACCAAAACAGAAAGAAAAGACAGTAGAAGAAAAAAACAAACTTCCTACTTTACTACTTCGCTACATTTTTTAAATCATATCCGTTACTGAGTAAAGAATATTTTTAAAAATGCAAGGTAATCACGGATGAATGATGATTGGATTGATGGGCGGGGAACGCGCTAAACTCACTAAAAGAACCATGGAGACGGACGCGACAGGCACGCGCTAATGCAGACCCTCAATTAATTTCTTATGAAAGAAACCTCTGGCCATATTTAAGCGACCACTTTCCTCTGACGTGAAGCGAGTGTTTCATTCCTATGTAAGGTAGGATTTATGCTTATGAGAACGGAATGGTGGACCGGGGTTTTATCGCTCATTTGCACGACGCGTTTTTAATACCATGCGCATTATCTTCCGATGTCAATCAGCTTTGCATCAAGTCAACCACAACTTAAGAACGTCCTTGAGAATGCGCAGGTCATTAGACATTGGAGAGAGAGAGAGAAATAAGAATAAAGGTCTTACATCAGGTACCCAGGTCAGGGAAGTTAGATAAAAGACAATAAGGATGAAAGTATATAGCCATGCACTCATCTCATGATATGCTCATTTAAACTATATAACAATGTTACCAGCAATACATCAATTACAACCTTACTATAGTGATTGTATTTACTAGCTGCTGACCTCATATTATTTTTGCTTTAAAGGTGCATACTCACCTGTAAAAATCATTTAACTATTCCATAAATGTTTCTTAGTTATATAAAAGCTTTTACTTTATTAACTTTTTGCTATTGCACTTTAATTGTAAAGATATTCCTACAATTAAAAACAACTAGTTTGAAATGTATATTCCCTTGTCGTTTTTGAACTATACTAGAATTCTCCACCTCTTCCCGCTGTAAAAAAGTAACTTTTACTCTGAGTAAAGTTAAAGTGACTTACTTTTTACTTTTACTTGAGTAGATTTTTAGACCAGTAACTTTACTTTTACTACTTAAGTAAAATATTATTAAAGTAACTTTACTTTTACTTAAGTAGAATATCTTATTACTCTTTCCACCTCTGGCTAAACTGTTTGAATTTTCCTGGCTGCGATTGTTAGTGCTAAAATGAACTGAGACAACCCAATGAAAAAGCAGAATATACACTTTCAGATGATAATTTATAGACTACATGCAAATTGAGTTGAAAGGCTAAATAAATAAACTGTATACTAACAGCTGTTTGCATACAAAACAATAGCCTAATTTGAAAAAATGTTTAATTTTAAATGAATAGGCTATAGTATGCAAGCAATAGCATTTGTTTCATTTTGCCTTTTTTCCAGATAAAATGACTAGTGATATATGTTTTGTTCGTCTTTTAATATGAATCGAGCTTTTTGTTAATGTACAAAACTAAAATGGCATATTTAAGATTTAATTTATGCCTTAAAGTAATAAAGCATAATAAAAATAAATGTTCTAAAATTTTATGTCTTGTTACTTCAGCAAAATAAAATATGTCTGAATCAAGTCTTGTTTGGTTATCATACAGTTTGTTCATGTAGTGATTAGAAAACTATATGGAAAAATGGGGGGCCCATCAGGACTGCCTATGCATAGGGCCCGGGACCTTGTGCTACGCCCCTGCAAATAACTGACGGCAGCTGTTACTTTCTTAACTACGTTTCTTTAGATATTGAGCAGTAGTTTATTTTGTGGTTTATTTTGACGTGACGGTGGTTAATACTTTCTCAGTAGCAGTCAGTGCACATGGTAGGCTAACAATTCCTGACTGTTAAATATATAAAAATATAAAATGTCACCATGTATGATATGAAGCAAACATTACTGTGACACTAAATCTTTGTTTTATTTAAGAATATTGAGCATTCTTGTTTACTTATTGGTGTTTATTTAATGTAATTTATTTAAAGTGACATTGTACTTGGGAAAAACATGTCTGGATTATTTTTATTTTGCTATTCTATTTAAGTTTGGTAATTTTTTTCTATTTTGCTATTCTATAAAAGTTTGCACTTTCAAATGTGTAGTGTAGTGTTTATTGACTAAAGCTGTGAAGATTTTACTTTCTGCTATTAATTTATATGTTTGGCAATAAAAAGTTAAACTAAATAAATTATGCTTAGGGCACCAAAATGGCTAGCAGCGGCACTGTGAGTTGTATATTTTATATTTTGTTTGTTTGCAGGTATAATTGAAACAATTGAAAACATACACGTCCATGGGCGTAAAAGCTTTGGTGTGCACACCCCCTAAGGCATGATCAGACTCCAAAGGTAAACATACCAAAATACATCAATTATTCGCTTAATAATGCAAACTTTAGAAGTAATGTGCATTGTTTTAATTCATTACAGGAGTCACACAACATCTTGCATGAATAAATTTGTTTTTTCTTAAACCCCATATGAAAAATTTTGATTATTGATGTGAAGTATTTCTAAAAATACAATGGACTGATACTGAATCTAGGGATTTGGACCGAATATAGGCTAATAAATTCATTGCATGGGTTGTCAAAACTATAAAATAGTAATGTGTTCTTAATCTTTTTCATTTACTTCATGGGGCTTTTTTTATTTTCTGCTCCAGACAGATAGCTTTAAATCATATCCAAATATCAAGACCGAGGGAAAACCTTCATTGATCTCTCTGATGGAGCCAATTCGAAAGTGACTTAAACTGCAATTCATCAAATGCCTGCTAGAGGCTGGCTCCAAAAGGGAGTCAATTTCTATAAACCCCCATGTTAAAATGCCCATCTTTACTGTAGAAAATAATTTGTTTACAGCGTGTTACAAAAAGTGTTTTTGGTCGATATAGCTAATTTTGCGTGTCATGACAACTGTGAGGGGGGTAAAATATTTTGTTTAATTTATATCAATTCTTAAAGTTCTGCATAATTAAGGGCGTGGCCACTTGAGTGACAAGTGAACTGCCACTCCTGTCACTACAGTCAAGCTAAGCGGGCGTGGTTTCAGCAACCAGCCACCTCAGCTTCATCCATGTCTCGCCTCTTTACCCATTTTTAAGTTATCCGCATGTGATGCGCAGTGGCGCACAGCCAAGATGGCGAAGACAGGCTCGGTCTACTATTGGTTTCAAAAAAGCTCTTCACAAACCTATGGGTGACGTCACGGACACTACATCCATATTTTTACAGTCTTAATCAAGACGCATTTCAATGGGTGCGTCAACTGCATGTGGAGTTGCACAGACTGACTGACAACTGGAATTAAAGCATTGTGAAATCATACTGCTTGTTATGCTTTCGATTGGCTCTCGTGGCACAATGACATCACTCACCAGCTGGTCTGTGTACAGTAGCACCACACAAAGTTACGAGCAAGGGGCCCCCTAGTGGTTCGTGGCCCTACGCAGCTTGCGGTACCCTGCGTATAGGAAGGATTGGCTGTGATTGAACCTAATCAACCTTTGATCTTTAACCCGCAGAAATAAAAAAACACCTTGCGGTTTAAAAGTAGCCCAAATCTAGAAAGTCAAAGTTGAGTTGGAGAAAGCTGTTCTTAAGAAGTTTTCAGATACAGTCAAAGAAAATACTACCGTTCATGCGTTTACATGCGTTCTTTTCTCCTGATGATTGGATCACAGATCGGACTACACCTCACCTTTTAAAACATTCAAAATTTGCATCCGTTCGACCTCAGTTGTATTGATTACGGTGTTTACACGAAGGTTTTTAAATTTGATTAAACCATCAATACAATTAAAAAATGATTATTTGGTTGCATGTAAACGTACCTAGTATGTATTTACTAATTCTGAGGCCGAGTTGTTTTTATAATCTTATTTGTGACTGACTAAATACGGTGCAGGTGCCACACATTAAACACCAGATATTCAAATTTACACTGAAAAAAATGATGCTGTGCCTTAGTAAATTGAACTTATATTATAATTATTAAATTATATTAACAAATGTAAAAAGTAAAAATAACACAAAAATTTAAGTAATTCTAAATTAACAAATTATTGAGTAAATTTCACTTAATTGTATCATGTAAACTCCACCCAAATTTGTTAGAAAGAAATTTTGTGTTGAAACTACTTGAATTATATAAGTAAATAAAACTAACTAGGCAGTGGGCTTGTACTTCACAGCATGCTTTGCATGGCACTGCATTTGGAGAGTAAAATTTGAAATTAAACGCTATTTTTTGTGTTTTTAACGAAAAAGAAAGACTTGTTAGTGTTTCAGGTTAAATTATCTTTGAGATTTAGAAGAGTTTCTGTTTCTGTTTTGAGTTTTGTGGTTACCATCCTCCAGAAAAGTGGTGCTTGTGTATAGACAATAGGTAAAACGATGAAATAAACTGTGCTTATGCCAGTACTGAGACCTGCTGAGTCTCTTCTTACTTGCTCAACATAATGTGGCAGTTAAATGTAGAAAGTTAAGATAGAATAAGAGATTAAAAGACTATTGGATTAAACTTCATTTTAGTATGTAGAAATTAAACCATTAAATTGATCCGGTTGCACATAATTAATTTTAGTGTTCTGAAGATAAAAATTTTATTAAAATCTACTTAAAATAATTATGAATATAATTAATCTGAAATTACTTACAAAATATAAGTACACTCAATTGATAAATTATAAGTACACTCAAATAAAACAATATTTCTGGAGTTAGATAAATTAATTGTATGCATCTTCCAGCCATAATAAAAATAAGTAAATTCAAGATTAAAAAAATTCAGTGTAGCAGTAAAAAACTGTTCAGTCTAATTTTAACTCACCAATGTAAATTCTGGTGCCATAAACTTTAATTTAGAATAAATAAATGATTCATTTGAAGAAAAAATAAAAAGGTGTTATTTAACTTTTCCAATCCAGAAAATGAAAACCTTTAAATATTTATTTGGAAAAGAAGCAAAGGAGTTTTCCAGCCCCATGGAGATAAAAAGCAGGCTGTACAAAACCAAGCACACAAAAACAAATAGTAGAAAGAGGCCAAAGTGGCCGCAAAACATTTTTTGCCAGAATGGCAATAAATCCATTGATAATAAGTGGAGTGTACATGATAACCATATTTACAGTAGTTAATAAAATGAGATGAAACGCTCTTCTCTTCATGTGGTTTTCCTCCTCTCTCTCTCTCCCTCTCTCTCCTGGTCCTGACTGCTTCAGAGCTCTGAGAACAGCCACACAACAAAAAAACTGGATGGAGATGAAGAGAAAGAATTGAACCAAGAAGAAATATGAATGTCCTGCAAGGCCTATTGAGTCTATAATAAACCCACAGAACAAACATGATGCAATACAAATGATCCAGACAGCTGTACAACAGATGACTTTATATCTGAGAGGTTTGAACTTCAGAAAGGTTACAGGATGAACCACAGCCAGGTAACGCTCGACACAGATCAGACACTGAAACAGAGGACGACCGGTGATGCCTATACCTGATAAATATATTTTTAAGATGGAGAGACTTGAATAGAAAAATGCCAGTAAATAAACAAAGCAATCCAGGGAGTTAGCAATTTCACAAACAGCGAGATTGAGGTTGAAGAACTCAGATGTGATTCTGCGTCCTGTGACGATGAGATAAATCACATAGATTTGTGTAGGAAGACCAAACATTACACTGAAGCTGTATATACACATCTCCAGAATGCTCATTAACCCAAAGAAATGAGTTTCAGTAGTGGTGAAGTTCAGTGTAGAGGTGTTCATGTTGTTCTTGTGTCTGTCTTCTTATTCAGAATCTAAAACAACTAAGAAACCATAAAGACAACATTGTTTTCGAGCCTAGTTTTCTATCTCTACACACCTACTAACTTACATTGGCAGTAAATATGCTAATGAATGATGAAACAGTTTCATTTTATATTTAATCTGTTTATAACATTAATGAATTTAAAAGAGAAGTTTGTCACCTGTAGAGCAAATAGTCCAGTCACTGTGGATGTATAAATGTCTGACTTCAAAGCTGTCAGGAGGTCATATAGAAATCCAAATATGCAAATAGGTATATTATGTATGTCAGTCTCACTGAGATTTTTGTGCTTTATCAATAACATTCAAATAGTATAACACTAAAATATTAGTTTTTTTTATATATATATATTTTGCATTAAATAAGTTAAACAAGAAAATTGTCCATGTATGTTTGGTTTCTGACAGTGTTTATAAATCTTAAACAGAGCTTTTACAGGTGTCAGACATTTATATTCAAAATTGATCGAATTTATAGTTCATAAGAAGTCAACATTTGAAAATTGTGTAAGACTACACTATATATCTGTGTCATGACAGGTTGTCAGGTTTAAAACAATAAGCATCAATATGGAAACAGGTGACGCTGAGTCACTGATGAAGCTCTTTATTGATAAAACAAACAAACGAATGACATCTACATATAACAACATCTAATGAACAAACTCAAAACGAACTTATATTGGCTGTGAAATAAAATATGACAATGGAGATCCATAAGCAAGTTTTTATAGTCCTGTAAGCCGTTAGCTGACAGTTTGATCTGAGTTGTTGCAAATATTGGCATCATTGTTTTCAATCTTATTTGCTTGCTGCTACACATTTTCTGAAGGCCATGTTGTACAGTAAACTAAAAAACTGCAACCGCAGACAACATTGTATATTTTGTTTGTTTGCAGTTATATTTATAGAAACGACTATAGAAATAATCAGTGAAACTTGTTCAGTCCAGAAATAAAAGTAAAATTATTGGATCCTGCTTGATCAATTTTTTCAGACTTAAATGACAAACTTATCTTGACTTAACTTTAAAATTGTTCTCAAAGCAACATTTGGGAACAAAATTTTGTCAATCATACTGAATTTAATCTGACTGCAGGTTAAGATAATATGGTTTACATGTACCGTAAACAAAAAAAAATTGTTGACATGTAAATTTTATACAATCCGAACCAAACTTCTCTTTGAAAGCATACAGCCAGGGTTGCCAGATTTGCATATCAAAACCAGCTTAATGGACATTTAAAACTATCCCAAAAGCATGCCATTGACTATTCACAGCACAAATACCAATACTGTACCCAGAGCCGATCCTGGACTTCTGGGGGCCCTGTCAGCAAGATCCTTAAAAAACATTTACTGTCTCTGCTTAAATGTAGCGGTTTGTTGTGTGATATTTGTCCCACCCCTCCTCCACTGTGATTGGCAGTGTGAGAACTGACATAGACGAGCTGAGCTTTTCACCCAAAGATGAATAGTTTTCAACTCTCGGCACTCAGCGCTGAGTGCGAAAAACGCTGAGTGCCGGCTTTCAGTGCGAAAAAACCCGCTGCTTTTCCATTGAGAACAATTTAAAACATACACCGTCCGTGGGCGTAAAAGCTTTCGAGTGCACACCCCCTAAGGCGTGATCAGACTTCAGAAGTAAACGTACCAAAATACATCAATGATTCTCTAAATAATGCAAAATTTAGATGTAATGTGCATTGTTTTAAAATGCTTTCCCCGCCATTAACGAGTTAACTCGTCAATTAAGAGAAAACGCTTCCCTGCCAATGGCGAGAATTTCTGGCTTTCCTGAAAATGTCTGGCTTTTCCTGAAAATTTTGTGTTTTTTGAAGAAACCTACCTATATTTGAGATGTGATAAAAATAGAACTAAGCAAGGTAGGATGAAACTTTTTTTTAAGCAGAGGGTCTGTTCTTTCATTTTATATATTTAAAGAACATTTTCTGGAAGGCATTAAACTTTTGTGAAAATCATTAAAAATGCTGGCGCTGGCTGGCAACTTTAAAAAAAAAAACGCTGGCGGGGAAAGAGTTAACAGGAGTCACACAACATCTTGCATAAATAAATGTTTTTTTTTCTTAAAAATAATTAAGGGCATGGCCACTTGAAGGACTGGTGAACTGCAACTGCTGTTGCTAGAGTCGAGCTAAGCGGGTGTGGATTCAACAACCAGCCACCTCAGCTCAGTGCTGGACTGGTAATCTGGCATACCGGGCAAATGCCCGGTGGGCCGACGTCCTTGGGGGCCGGTGAATATAATATGATATTTTTTATTGGCCAACGACCGGCCCATAAAGCAGGGACAGCGGCCCATTGGTTCATTTTCCATACTGACACTGGGCTGGTCCAATCATCTCTTAACAAGCTACACCCCTCTGTTTCTTGTGTCAGATGGACAGAGCGATGATCTGACACAAGAAACAGAGAGTGAGTATCATACAGACGTATCATACATCTGACACTATTTTTGTCTGACCAGCCCATAACACTCGTACATCGCGCAACGCAGCCCGTTGCTTTCTTTCTTTGTTTTAATGTAATTCATTAATGGCGCAAAAAGGCGCGGTGGCAATGTACTGCATTTAAAAAAAAGTTAGGGTAAGATGTTTTTTTTTTTTTGGACAGACTGGCCCAGGAGACACCTAATCAGCAGCCCATTGGTTCTTTTTTATTTGACATTTGGCTAGCCCAATCACAACTTTTAGGGCATTTTATGAAGCATCCAGAGTTAGTGTGCGTCTGTCAAAATAAGAGACGCCTGAGTACCGAGTGGACGTGTGGTAAGCAGAACTGCATCTAAAACACTGTTGTTAGATATCCTCTTCATAAAACGCAGTCAAAAACACAAGTGATAGACCAATGGCTGTTTGCAAATTGACAGTGATTACACTGCAATAAAATACAGTGTGGGCAAAATTATTAGGTAGCTACATCAATCTTTTGATCACAGTTTTTATCAAACATATTTACTTATTCCAAACCAAATTAATCTTAATAACTACCATTCATTTTGTAAATAAAGCATTTATAAGTAATACATTATTGTTAGTGATGTCTGGCTGGAGAAAAAAAACACCTTATATTCAAGTGTGCAGAATTATTTGGCACATTTTCTTTTACATTTAAAATGAGCTAAAAAATGTTTATTACATACACTGGAAATTCATTATTTAATGTCCATAAGAAAGAATTGCAAAATTGAGGTTTGACCATATAAGAAATCCTGATTTGGGCAGCAAGGGCATAAAATAGGATGAAAGGAAAAGATATACAAAATTAATGTTGGGAAAAAAGTGATCAAAATATTCTGCACACACTGTAATGGGACTCGTGGCTCATAGAAGACTGCAACTTCATTGTAACATTTATCAGGTGCCAGTGTTACCATAAGGTGTTCAGAATGGTTAAAACATTGTGCACTACCTGGCTAACACTATTATTTTTAAAACCTGCAAAGCCTTTTACAGCGCTTACATTTTTGTAATGTCACGTGTCAGCTCTTATACTTTTCATTATATGGAGTTGGTAGTCAAGGTTGCACAAAGATTTGTGATCCTATGAAGTGGGCCGGTCTGGGCCAAAATGCCAGGGCCAATTTTTTGTCCCAGTCCAGCCCTGCCTCAGCTTCACCCACGTCCCGGCTCTCATGGCACAATGATGTCACTCACCAGCTGGTCTGTGCAGAGCGACACAAAGTTAAGAGCAAGGGGCCCCCTAGTGTTCGGGGCCCTGCGCAGCTTGCGTACCCTGTGTATAGGGAGGATCGTCTGTGACTGTACCTAATCAACAAAATCCTTCGATCTTTAACCCACAGAAAAAAATCAACTTGCGGTTTAACTTTTCCAATCCAATTAAGAAAATAAAAATCTTTAAATATTTATTTGGAAAAGAAGCAGAGGAGTTTTCCAGCCCCGTGCAGATAAAGAGCAGGTTGCACAAAACCAGGCAGACTAAAACAAATAGAACAAAAAAGCCAAAGTGCCCGAATATTCTGTTTTGTCAGAATGGTGAGAAATCCAGTTATAATAAGTGGAGCGTACATGATAACCGTATTTACAGTAGTAATGAGAATGAGATAAAACGCTCTTCTCTTCATATGATTTTCCTCCTCTTTCTCTTTTCCTCTCTCTCCTGGTCCTGACTGCTTCAGAGCTCTGAGAACAGCCAAACAACAAAACAACTGAATGGAGATGAAGAGGAGGAACTGAATCAAGAAAAAAATATGAATGTCCTGCAAGGCCTATTGAGGCTGTAATAAACTCGCAGAACAAACATGATACAATACAAAGGATCCAGACAGCAAGGCAACAGATGACTTTATATCTGAGAGGTTTGTACTTCAGAAAGATTACAGGATGAACCACAGCCAGGTAACGCTCGACACAGATCAGACACTGAAACAGAGGACGACCGGTAATGCTCAGTCCTGATAAATATGTTATTAAGCTGGAGAGACTTGAATAGAAAAATGCCAGTAAATGACAAAAACATTGCAGGGAGATGATAATTTCACAAACAGCGAGATTGAGGTTGAAGAACTCAGATGTGATTCTGCGTCCTGTGACGATTAGATAAATCACATAGATTTGTGTAGGAAGACCAGACAGTACGCTGAAGCTGTATATACACATCTCCAGAATGCTCATTAACCCAAAGAAATGAGTTTCAGTAGAGGTGAAGTTCAGTGTAGAGGCGTTCATTCTGTTCTTGGGTCCGTCTTCTTATTCAGAATCTAAGAAAACTTTAAAAAAGTATTGAATCAAAATTAAAATAACACTTTGATATAATATGAGTATTGTAAACTTTATACAATTGTAAAAATGTATAAAGGCAAATTTTTATTTAGTTTTAGCTTGTAGCTCTACACAACTTTACGGCAAATATGCTAAACACTTCAATGGAAGCATGCTCAGATATAGAAACCATTAACATCATTATAAAGACTGTAAAACATCTATAAATGTTTAAATTCACCCCTTAATTGTTGGCTTTAAGAATTAAAAAACAGTGGACAGTACAAACTTTTTTCTTTACCGCTTATCCAGCATTGCAGGGAGCATCATTTTATTTCTGTTTGCAGCCCACTATACAGTTTTCAAAAGTAAAATTTAAATTCCTTAAATATTGCGGAGTGATTAATCAAATAGAGCTCAGTTTCCCTTTATATTTAATCTATATAATTACCTGTACTGTACAGCAAATAGTCCAGTCACTGTGGATATATAAATGACTGACTTCAAAGCTCTCTGGAGGTCATATAGAAAATCAAATATGCAAATATATTAAATATGTCTCTCAGAGAGTTATATTGTTTAAAATAGTATTACACTAAAATATTAGTTGTTGTATATTTTGCATTAAATGAGTAAAACGAGAAAATGATCTTATGAATGTTTGGTTTTGACAGTGTTTATAAATCACAAACATCCATTTATATTCAAAATTTTAGATCGAATTTATAGTTCATAAGAAGTCGACATTGTGTGAGACTACACTATATATCTGTGTCATGACAGGGTGTCAGGTTTAAAACAATAAGCATCAATATGGAAACAGGTGACGCTGAGTCACTAATGAAGCTATTTATTGATAAAATAAACAAACTAATGACATCTACATATAACATCTTCTAACGAACAAACTTAATATGGGTGTGAAATAAAAAAATGACAATGGAGATCCATTTTATCCTATTTGATACATTTTTTCAGACTTAAATGACAAACTTATCTTGACTCAGCTTTAAAATTGTTCTCAAAACAACATTTGCGAACAAAATTTTCACATGCACAAAATTTTGTCAATCCTACTGAATTTAATCTGACTGCAGGTTATGATAATACAGTTAACATGTACCCTAAACAAAAAAAAATAATAATAATTGTTGACATGTACATTTTATATAATCCGAACCAAACGTCTTTAAAAGCGCACAGCCAGGGTTGCCAGATTTGCATATCAAAACCAGCTTAATGGACATTTAAAACTATCCCAAAAGCATCCCATTGACTATGTACAGCCCAAATACCAATACTGTACCCAGAGCCGATCCTGGACTTCTGTGGGCCCTGTCAGCAAGATCCTTAAAAAACATTTACTGTCTCTGCTTAAATGTAGCTATAAACAAAATGTTAACTAAAACATGTTGTATAATCTTACAGCTGTACATTTTTGTGTACATTACTGTGACAATCATCAGAATACTTCCTAATTATAACATTAAAACTTACTTTCTAAAAACCCCTTAATCTGTTACATTAGTACTTAGAACAAGGTCTACTACCAAATATATTCTTTAAGAGATGCAGAACATCAGGGAAATAAATAGAAAATTATGAATAAAAGAAAACCAAAATAGCTGTCAGAAAAACTATAAAAACAACTATTTTCCAATTTGTTTAAAAACTAAGGCACGGTCAGATTCCAGAGGTAAACGTACCAAAATACATCAATGATTCTCTAAATAATGCAAACTTTAGATGTAATGTGCATTGTTTTAAAGTGCTTAACAGGAGTTGCACCTCATCTTGAATGAATAAATGTGTTTATTTCTTAAACAAGTATAAAAGATTTGGATTATTGATGTGTACAAGTATTAAAAACACACTGAATCTAGGGATTTGGACCGAACATAGACTAATAAATCCATTGCATGGTTTGTCAAGACTATAAAATATTAATGTGTTCTTAATCTTATTCATTTACCTTCATTGTGCGTATTGTATTTTCTGCTTCAGACAGATTCAAATCATATCCATATATCAAGACCGAAGGACAACCTTCCGATCTCTTCGATGAAGCCAATACAGAAGTGACTTAAACTGCAATTCATTGAATGGCCACTAGAGGCTTGCTCCAAACGGAAGTAAATTCCAATAGACCCCCATGTTAAAAAATGCCTAACTTTACAGTAGAAAAAATATACTTACAGCCTGTACAAAAAGTGTTTGTGCTCTATAATGCTGTGTGGTTGATTAAATGTTTTTTTTATTATTGGATAAACAAAAAAAAACATCTGTTTATAACAACAATATTGTCACAAATTGACTCTCCAGTTACCAAGGGTTAAAATTCAAATGTTGTTTAATAGAAAGAGGAAACAGGAAATTAATTGAAGTACAAACAAACAGTTTACATAATAAAACTGTGACACATTACAGGTGCATTCCAATGCATACCCCGAAGGCCATATTGGAAGGTAAATGATGTCATGAGACAGAAATGTCTGAATGCCCACCCTGTTTATTTTCTTTATTTGACAAAAACACAAAGATCTGCTGTTATTGTGAATGTACACAAATTAAAGAAGACCCTTCACAGTTTCAAATTATGTCAAACACGTAAGTGTGTGATAATTAATGATGGAGCATTTCAAGTTGATTCTGCTATGATAAGGAGAAAACAGGTCAAAACGCGACGCCACGTTTTTGGACCCCAGAGAGTTAAATATTTATTTGGAAAAGCAGCAAAGGAGTTTTCCAGCCCCATGCATATAAAGAACAGGTTGCACAAAACTAGGCAGACTAAAACAAATAGTACAAAAAAGCCAAAGTTCACGAATATTCAGTTGTGTCAAAATGGTGAGAAATCCAGTGATAATAAGTGGAGCGTACATGATAACCATATTTACAGTAGTAATGAGAATGAGATGAAACGCTTTCCTCTTCATGTGGTTTTCCTCCTCTCTCTCTCTCCCTCTCTCTCCTGGTCCTGACTGCTTCAGAGCTCTGAGAACAGCCACACAACAAAACAACTGGATGGAGATGAAGAGGAGGACCTGTATCAAGAAAAAATATGAATGTCCTTCAAGGCCTAGTGAGTCTGTAATAAACCCGCAGAACAAACATGATACAATACAAAGGATCCAAATAGCTGTACAACAGATGACTTTATATCTAAGAGGTTTGTATTTCAGAAAGGTTACAGGATGAACCACAGCCAGGTAACGCTCGACACAGATCAGACACTGAAACAGAGGACGACCGGTGATGCTTAGTCCTGCTAAATATATTTTTAAGCGGGAGAGACTTGAATAGAAATATGCCAGTAAATAACAAAAACAATTCAGGCAGTTAGCAATTTCACAAACAGCGAGATTGAGGTTGAAGAACTCAGATGTGATTCTGCGTCCTGTGACGATGAGATAAATCACATAGATTTGTGTAGGAAGACCAGACAGTACGCTAAAGCTGTATACACACATCTCCAGAATGCTCATTAACCCAAAGAAATGAGTTTGAGTAGTGGTGAAGTTCAGTGTAGAGGTGTTCATTCTGTTCTTGGGTTTGTCTTCTTATTCAGAATCTAAGAAACTTAAAAAAGCATTAAACCAAAATTAAAATAACACTTTGATATAATATGAGTATTGTAAACATGTTTATTTAGTTTTAGCTTGTAGCTCTACACAAATTTACAGCAAATATGCTAAATTCTTCAAATGGAAGATAAATGCTGGGACATAGAGACCATTAACATCATTATAAAGACTGTAAAACATCTAAAAATGTCTAAATTCAACCCTGCCTCAAGATTCATAAACCAACACATTTTAAGATGAATATTATTGGTTTTAACAATTAAAAAATGGTGGTAGACAGTACAAACTATTTTCTTTACAGCTTATCCAGCATTGCAGGGAGCATCATTTTATTACACAGCAGTGTTAGTTTACAGCCCACTTTACAGTTTTGAAAAGTGAAATTAATAAAAATTGCATTACAATATGAATTGACTGCAGATTGTGATTTGATTCTTTTAATGCAGTTCAAGTTAAATTTATATGAAAACTATGTTCAAAGTTATTTTAATATTGTGGAGTGATGAATTAAATAAAGCTCAATCTCCCTTTATTTTTAATCTATAAAATTATAATGAATTTAAAAGAGAAGTTTAAACCTGTACAGCAAATAGTCCAGTTTGTGGATGTATAAAGAGTGACTTCAAAGCTCTCAGGAGGTCATATAGAAATCCAAATATGCAAATATATTAAATATGTCTCACAGAGAGTTGTAGTGTTATATCCATGACATTTAAATAGTATAACACTAAAATATTAGTTTTTGGTAAATTTTGCATCATCTTATGAATGTTTAGTTTCCTGACAGTGTTTATAAATCACAAACAGAGCTTTTACATCCATTTATATTTAAAATTTTAGATAAAATGTATAGTTGGTAAAAAGTCAACATTTGTAAACTTTGTGAGACTACACTATATACAGTATCTGTGTTATGACAGGTTGTCAGGTTTAAAACAATAAGCATCAATATGGAAACAGGTGATGCATGTGTCACTGATGAAGCTATTTGTTGATAAATCAAACAAACTAATGTCATCTACATGTAATATCATCTAATGAAAAAACTCAGAATAAACTTAATATGGGTGTCAGATAGAAAAAAATCATTAGAAAAAAATGAGACATTTCATGAAGAAACATATAAATAGTGAAACTTGTTCAATCCAGAAATTAAAGTAAAATTATAATTTTTTTATCTTATTTGATATTTTTGTTCAGACTTAAGTGATAAACTGCACCCACAGAATCTAATAAACACAAACAAACTTAAACCTACAAATATACAATCTTAATGTTTCTGAAATAAAACAAAACAAGCAGAAAATAACTAAAAAAGGACATCTGACAGTCTGATTGTAACTCTCCGATGTAAATTCTGGTGCCATGAACCTTAATTAAGAATAAAGAAGCAATTCTTTTGAAGAGAACATAAGTGATTTAACTTTTCCAATGCAGTAAAGACAATTATTTTACGATTTTACTTGGAACAAAAGCAGAGGAGTTTTCCAGCCCGATGAAGATAAAGAACAGGCTGCACAAAACCAGGCAGAACAAAACAAATAGAACAAAGAAACCAAAGTGCATAAATATCTTGTTTTATCAGAATGTTAAGAAATCCAGTGATAATAATTGGAGCATACATGATAACCATATTTACAGTAGTAATGAGAATGAGATGAAACGCTTTTCTCTTCATGTGGTTTTCCTCCTCTCTCTCTCTCCCTCTCTCTCCTGGTCCTGACTGCTTCAGAGCTCTGAGAACAGCCACACAACAAAACAACTGAATGGAGATGAAGGGTAAAAATTGAACCAAGAAGAAATATGACTGTACTGCACGGCTTTGTGACACCAAAATTAACCCACAACACAAACAGGATACAATACAAAGGATCCAGACAGCAGTGCAACAGATGACTTTATATCTGAGAGGTTTGTACTTCAGAAAGGTTACAGGATGAACCACAGCCAGGTAACGCTCGACAGAGATCAGACACTGAAACAGAGGACGAGCAGTGATGCCTAGTCCTGATAAATATATTTTTATGATTAAGAGACTTGAATCTAAATATGACAGTAAATAACAGAGACAATGCAGGAAGTTAACAATTTCACAAACAGCAAGATTGAGGTTGAAGAACTCAGATGTGATTCGACGTCCTTTGACGATGAGATAAATCACATAGATTTGTGTAGGAAGACCAAACAGTAAACTGAAGCTGTATAGAAAAATCTCCAAATAGGCTAACCCAATCAAATGAGTTTCAGTAGTGGTAAAGTTCAGTGTAGAGGCGTTCATTTTGTTCCTGGATTTGTCTTCTTATTCAGAATCTAAAACAACTAAAAATAAAGCATTGAAACAAAATGTAAATATCACTTTGACATAATGAGTATTGTCAACATACCAAATTTGTACATTTATAAAGGCAAATATTTATTTAGTTTCAGCTTGTAGCTCTACACAAATCTAATATGCACTTCAAGATAAATGCTGGGACATAGAAACCATTACCATCATTATAAAGACTTGAAAACATTTAAAAATGCTTCAATTCCCCCCAGCCCTAACTAGCATTCATAAGCCAGCACATTTTTTAAAGCCTAGCAGAAAACTGTAATGTATGGCTCTTCAGATAAATATTATTGGTTTCAAGAACTAAAAGAAACTTTAAACAAAGACAATCTGCTTTCTATAACGCTCATCCAGCATTTTAGGGAGCCTCATTTTAATACACAACAGATCAAAAATAAAATGAATAAAAAATTGATTTGTGGGAAAAAAAAACAGAGCTCAGTCTCACATTATATTTAATCTATTTATAACATTAACGAATTTGAAAGAGAAGTTTGTCACCTGTAGAGCAAATAGTCCAGTCACTGTGGATGTATAAATGACTGACTTCAAAGCTGTCAGGAGGTCATATAGAAAATCCAATTATGCAAATATATTATATAAGTCTCACAGAGACTGATGTGTGTGTCAAGTCAACATTTAAAATATTATATCACTGAAATAACACTTTTAATATATTTTGCATTAAATTAGTAAAACAAAGAAATGATTATTATGAATGTTTAGTTTCTTGACAGTGCTTACAAAACAGAGCTTTTACAGGTGTCACCCATTTATATTCAGCACTTTAGGTCAAATCTACAGTTTATAAATAAATAAATAGTTTATAAATGAGGCTACAATATATTTAGTATCTGTGTCATGACAGGGAGTCAGGATTAAATCAATAAGCATCAATATGGAAACAGGTGACGCTGAGTCACTGATGGAGCTCTTATGGAAATTAAATGGCATCTATGTATAACAATCTAATGAACACAGAACAAACTTAATGTGGTTGTGAAATAAAATATGACTATGGATTTTATGCACAAGCAAGATTTCATTGCAATCTGATTTGATAACATTTTGATTTAGTGATTGTCTAATCTGATTGTTTGCACATTTTGCAATTGCATTGTAAAGACAATTTGTGTCATCAGATTTAAATTTGAAAAATTTGAAGATATACATATAATCAGTGAAACTTGTTTAATCTAAAAATAAAAATATAAATATTTTATTTTTTTATCATATTTGATGTGTATTTTTTCAGACTTAATTGACTTATCTTGATTTAACTTTAAAATTGTTCACAAAGCAATGTATCAACAAAACTAATTCTGAGGCTGACCATAGAAGAGTTGTTTTCATAATCTTATTTGTACTTGACTAAATACGGTCTATTTTGCTTAATCTGAAAGGTCTCCAAAGTTGGCACACATTAAACACCTGCTATGCAAACTTTCAGATCATCAAACATGAGATTTACTGGAGGAATTTTGTATTATGACATAGTTTTACAGTAAGTTTAATAAATGTCTTTGGCAACACTAAAATTAAAAACAACTTGTATGATGCCTGATCAATAATTGGAGGAAAGCATAGACAAACAGCAACTATAAACAACAACCATTTAAATAAGCACACAGAAATGTGGTAACCTGTATGTGGTTACCTTATATAAGCACATTTTATCACATTTGATCACTTTAAGCACATTTTAACAAACTTTTTTTTATTAAATGCTAAAATATTGTCTCCAGCACTATGCATAGACAACTATACATAAACAATTGATTCTTGACACTAAGAAAACTTGCACTGATCAGCATAATTTTGCATATTCTTAAGTTCTTATCATAAACAGAAAATGAGTAAAAAGAGTAAATGGCAGAACTGTTCTCTATGAAGTAACTTGAAATGAACAATAGAAGTACACTGAAAAAAAATATTCATTCAATTTACTCAATTTATTTAAGGTAAGTTGTTGCAATCAATTTATTTGAGCTAAATTTAAACAAAAGTTTTTTTAAATTTCTTGTTTAAATGTAGCTTACAGTAATTACCTAAGTAAAATAAGTAAATTAAATGAATATTTTTTTAGTGTAATTTATTTTTTAATATGGCAATGTGAATAATAAAATTGCTATAAAAAATAAAATTAATAGAAATCTAACTGGCCATATGTCCATGGTGTTTCCAGCCCTAAAGCAGTGGTTTTGTGATCTGCTTCGAGGATAAATAAAAAAGGTTAAAATGATCCACTTTACATAATTTTAATGGATTTTGTAAGCTTAAAAGTTAAATCAACTAAACTTTTTTAAGCTTTGGCTTCAAAACAGAAAATATTAAGTGATGTTTATTTGATTGTTTAAGTAAAGACAAAATCAGGGTAAACAGTGTGGTTGTGTGGTCAACGAAAGCAGGGGAGATTTCCAAACCGGAGCACATAAAGAACCGGCTGAACAAAACCACCAAACACAAAACAAATTTGACCAAAATAAAAAAGTCCTGAAATATACTGTTGTTTAAGAATAAGAAGAAGTCCAAAGATGGTAAACGGGAAATATATGATAACAGTGGTCACAGTAGTTATGAGAATGATATAAAACGCTCTTCTCTTCATGTGATTTTCCTCCTCTCTCTCTCTCCCTCTCTCTCCTGGTCCTGACTGCTTCAGAGCTCTGAGAACAGCCAAACAACAAAACCACTGAATGGGGAGAAAGAGGAGGAACTGAACCGTATAGAACCATACATATATCATGTACATAAATAGATTCAAACTAAACATGCAGACCAAACAAGAGCCAAGACAAATGATCCAGGCCACAACAGAACACATCAGTCTGTATCTGAGAGGTTTGAACTTTAGAAAGGTTACTGGATGAACCACAGCCAGGTAACGCTCGACACAGATCAGACACTGAAACAGAGGACGGCCGGTGATGATAAATCCTATTAAAAAGTTTACTAATGTTGAAAGAGTTGAAAACCAAGGACAATTAGAAAGTAGGGAAAAGAAATTGTTCAGACAGTTGCCAATCTCACAAACAGAGAGATTGAGGAAGAAGAACTCGGATGCAATTCTGGCTTTTGTTCCTGTTACAATAAGCCATATAACGTATGAGTTTACAGGAAGACCAATATTAATATGAAGCTGAAAGCACAAATTTCCAGACTATCCATCGAGATTTTTTTCTTGAAGTTCACTGTTGAGTTGTTCATTTCCTCCATGACTTCTGAGCTCAAAACATGTAAATAATATTTGAACTGTGATCTGCAGGGATAAAGAAATGCACAGTCAAGATCTTGTCTAAAACAAGTTTAATTTTTTGCCCATCTTTATTCTACATTTGAGCTACATTTGTTTTTTATTTATTATATTTAATAGAGCTTCAAACATTTTACTTGATTTAGATATCAATGTATATAGTTAGTCATAGTTTTAAGCAGTGCTTTTTTAAGATTTCAAGCACATTTTCATCTAAAGGTCACAATGGTCAAATGTGTTGAATGATGTTTAGTATTTACTGGTAGCAAAAAATGTATTCTGTTCAATGAAAGAAACAAATTTATGTCCAACTTTTTTTATCTGAATAGCTAAATATTAATTAAGCCCCACAAAAAAATGCCCTTTACACTCTTGGAAAAAAGGTACTTTTTTGGATGGTACCTTTAATAAGGTCATAATATGTATCATTTAGGTACAGATATGTATCCTTGAGATATTAATATGTACCTTTTAGGTAGACTGTAGTGACATTGTTATGATATTGATAAACAGGAAATTAAATAAAAAAGGTTTGTCACCTGAAGAGTAAATGGACGGTCGACGGTCGAAATGAACGTAAGAGATCTCTTCTGATGAATTAAAATCTGTCCGCTGTTTTGTACTCTGATTTAAAGGATGTCATACAGATATTGGCGTGTGATTTCAAAAGCTGCATGTTATAAACATCAAATATGCAAATATTTAAAGGAAAAAGAAAACATTGACCAATTTATTTAGTTTGTTGTATAATGTTATTTCATTTAAATAGAAAAAAACAATCATCTAAACGGAGAAGATCCAAAACTATTCGGCCAGCAAAGGTGTCACACTGTCAGACAGTATGTACATTTTGAAAGTTTTTAAACAAAGGATTTTATAAGCAATAATAGATTTTATGGTCCAACTTAGATTCTGATAGTGCACAAAAAAATCTATTGTTTTTTTCGATTTCATTGGCCGTGCATTTTAGATCAGAAATGCAAAAATAATAGATTATAACTAATTTATTCAGTGAGTAAAAAAAACATAAAAAAATGCATTGGTTAGCTGTGCTGTAACAATGACAAATAATCCAGATAATCCAAAAAAGAGAATATATGGGACATGATCTACGTGATATGAGAAGAAAAGACTATAACGTAAAATGTGTAAGACTATGTCAATGCAACTAGTCTTTGACTGATATAGGATGCAAATTTTGTGCAGAAATATGGAGACAGGTGGCACTGTGTCATTGATAAAGTTCTTTATTAAAAAGCTAACAACCTCCATAATAAATGTAATCTGTTTGTATTAACAGTGAGGTCACAAGTACAAGTATAAATTGACTATAGAGAAAAGATACAATTATAGTAATTACCAATGTTTACATGCTGTAATAATATTTGTCACCAATAAGTACATGAAGTAACTTGGTTTAGTGAAATTTCACAATTGCAGATGGTTTTGGGCAACATAGGGAGAAGATTTGTACAGTGTGGTGCAGATACAGAACAAACAAGGTTCAACAAAACCAAACAAAAATTTAAACAAAGCTGAAACTCAAATTCATGTGTATCAAACACCAGATATGCTAATATAAAAAAAAGAAAAGAAAGGTGGATCAAAATAATCCAGTAAATTTTAACAGGAAAGTTAAGTGTAGTAATTTACATTTAAATCATCTTAAATATAATTTTAATAGAAAGGAAAAGTTTCCCAATTTTATAAACAATCTTTAGGTTGTAAATTATGTTATTAAAATAATAAATATAATAAATACATATAATAATAATAATAATAATAATAATAATAACAATAATGCATAATAATAATAATAATAAATATAATAATAATAATGAAAATCACTTAAACAGAGAATATCCCACTTTCCTATACACTATGTGGTGGTTTCCCGGACAGGGATTAGATTAAGCCAGGACTAGGCCTTAGTTTAATTAGAAAATATAACTAGTTTGAACAAACATGCCTTACTAAAAACATTACTTGTGTGCATTTGGGGGCAAAGGAAAGGGCACTGATGTATTTTAAAGGGATAGTTCGGCCAAACCCATGATTTACTCACCCCCAAGCTGTCCGAGTTGCACATGTCCATCGTTTTTCAGACAAACACATTTTCGGATATTTTAGAAAATGTTTTAGATCTTTCAGTTGATTAAATGTAATGTTACAGGGTCCACGACCTACAAGTCCAAAAAAGTGCATCCATCCTTCACGAAATAAATCCAAACGGCTCCAGGATGATAAACAAAGGTCTTCTGAGGGTAATCTGCGCTGTGTTGTTGTAGAAATATCCATATTTAAAACTTTATTAACGTTAATAAATACCTTCCGGTAGCGCCGCCATCTTAGTCGCGTCCGCATTCAGGATGAGAGCTTAGGCAGCCTACGGAGGTTACTCTGCTGCTGCTCTGTGCCCCCGCCCTCCAAATTAGTCATACGTCACTAAGAAAAGTGCATACACTACGCTAATACTCTCTCTTGAATACAGAGGAGTCTAAGATGGCGGCGCTACCGGAAGGTATTTATTTTCGTTAATAAAGTTTTAAATATGGATATTTCTACAACAACAACACATTTAATCAACTGAAAGTTCTAAAACATTTTCTAAAATATCCGAAAATGTGTTTGTCTGAAAAACGATGGACATATGCAACTCGGACAGCTTGGGGGGGAGTAAATCATGGTTTTAATATCATTTTTGGCCGAACTATCCCTTTAAGATATTTCAGTGCAAGTTGTTTTCAGTTTGGACAGCTCTTACATTTATTTTAGTCTAGGACTAGTCTAATCCCTGTCCGGGAAACCACCCTATATCTAAGTTGAAACCAGCCAGCACAGCTGTCATACATCCAACACCTGTTATGGAAATTTTTTGACCAAGCTTTTTAAATTATGACAGTGTTTCTGTCATGATAGTCAAGTTTATTGCAATGCACACAAACATTTAACAGTGCGAACGATATTCATGTTGGACAAAAAATCTTAAACTTAATAAAGAATTAACCATTCTCATATTGCACACAGGCATAAAAAGAGTTTGTTAAAGTAACCAGTTTCAAATCAACTGGCTGCTCTTTTTAGAGATTACAGACAGAAGAGTTTCCCCACACGGCGCAGATAAAGGAGAGGGTGAACAAAACCAGCAAGTACATAACAAATAAGACCTGTGATCCAGCATGCATAAATAATATGTCCCATCATAATGGAAAAAAACCCAGAGAGAATATACGGGACATATGTGATAACCGTGGTCACAGTAATTATGAGAATGAGATGAAACGCTTTTTTCTTCATATGGTTTTCCTCCTCTCTCTCTCTCCTTCTCTCTCCTGGTCCTGACTGCTTCAGAGCTCTGAGAACAGCCACACAACAAAACAACTGAATGAAGAGAAAGAGGAGGAACTGCACTGAGAGGAACCCTAATACATTAATGTAGTTTAATAAGGCTGTAATAAACCTGCAGGACAAACAGGATACAAGAATCACTATCCAGGCAACTATCGAGCAGATGACTTTATATCTGAGAGGTTTGAACTTCAGAAAGGTTACCGGATGAACCACAGCCAGGTAACGCTCGACACAGATCAGACACTGAAACAGAGGACGGCCGGTGACAATGAGTCCTTTTAAAAAGTTTTCATACATCCCGAGACTTGAAATCCACGTGTTCAGTATAAACAGCAAACAAGCTAGACAGTTTCCAGTCTCACAAACAGAGAGATTTAGTCTGAAGAACTCAGATGCAATTCCACTTCCAGTGAAGATGAGCCATATCATATAGGAGTGTGCAGGAAGACCGAACACAAAATTGAAGCTAAACACAAATATTTCAAGGATGCCCGGCTTATATGTGTAGTTGACTGAAGCTTCAGGTGTGGTGAAGTTTCCTGTCGAGTTATTCATGTTCACAGCACAAAAATGTTATAAAACATAAAATCTGTATGGAGAGAGAGTGCAAGCGTAATAAATGACATGTGAATGCACACAGTATGACCAAAGCACACACTGTAAAAAATAAGAAGTTGATCCAACTTAAAAAATTAAATTTTCTTGGTTACCTTAAAATTTTGAGTTAATTCCACTTAAAAATATTAGTTAACAAAAAATTTGTCAAAATGTTAATATTTTAAGTTAATTAACTCAAAATTATAAGGCAATCAGGTAACTTACTTTTTTTAATTAAACCAACAAATCCTTTTTACAGTGCACACCATTACTTCATTTATGCATTCAACAGGCACTTTATCCAAAACCACTTATATTTTATTATCAGCATTTTTTTCTGGAAATCACCAGTTGAGCTTAACAAAAACATGCATAAATACATAATTTCTTAAATTCAGTAGTATTGATGTGCAGATCTTATTTTCCTACATTTCATATTTTTCATATGCATTAAACTTGCCTAATACATTATTTTGTTAAGAAAATCTAATATCTAATGATTTTCATAAAATGACATATTCATACCTAATAAATCATTTCAAATAAATACACAAATCAAGCTCAACCCAAGTCATTTAACACACTTGAAAATACCTGCTTATGATAAAGTTTCATACTACAAACTAAATAATAAAAAACATGTTTGTCACCTGAAGAGTGAAAGAAGAGACTCTGTTCTGTGTTTTGTCGACTGACTTCAAAGCTGTCAGAGGAAAATGTGAATGGCTTCATTTGTCACATGCCATATCATACATGCAAATGTTTATAGTAAAAAACCATAAAGCTAAGAAAACTAGTCAAAAAGATGAATAGTCAGTTGCGTTTCTACAGATATGCGCAAAACTTTAGCAATATTTTCTAAATGTTGACAAAAACTATTAAAATATGGCGTTTCTATTAACTGATGATATACGATAGTTTTTCCTCTAAGTCATTCCAAACATCATGTCGACTGATGTTTTACTACTAGAGGAATATTTTTAACCCAAGGAGACATAAGAGTATTATCAAAATATTAATACCAATCAAAGCCGCTTATACTTAGGAGCAACAACATTAAGTTGTTGAGGTATTTTAAATAAAGAGGTGTAGGAGTGTTATCCAAACATTTTTGGCAAGGAAAGTCTGTTATACTTGGTAGCAGACACGTATTAAAGTGTTTCTGAAAGCTGTTAGGACATACAGCGTCATCTTCAAATAATAATTATGTGACTTACTTGCATCAGGTGACCTGAAAATACAAATAAACTGTTTTCATTGCAGTTTTGTGAAATACACCTTTTCCGAATTCCCTGAAAAACCTCCTCATGCGAGAGTAAAAATTGTTTTGTGATATATGGGATTTTTTTGCAAAATTGACGTGTTTCCATTGGCTGTATTTTCATTTCGCCATGTCAATTTGCACAATTTGGAGGGTAATGGAAATGCAGCTATGATAGCATTATTGTTTTATGACCGTGTTGACTTAATTTTAATATGATTGTGTTGAATAGAATTGTAATGTGTATATAACAACTGACAGAAATTTTGAGAATGATCTTTATTTTAACTGGAAAAAAAAAATAAAGCCTTATTATAGGCTGTCAAGTTTCACACAATAATAAAAAAGAGTCACCCAACAAAGAAGAAGGAGATGCGTCAACATATTGAGAAAACTAATTAGTAGTATCTATTTAACAACAATATTGTCTTCAAACACAACCCAGTCTCATAAAATTTTGTTGTATAGTCACGTAACTTTTTGATTCTTTATTCGTGATAGTGTCACGTATTTCTGAGTTTTATCGTGATCGTATCACGAATTTCTGTTTACTTGTCATTGTCACGTATTGGTTACTCAACTGTTTTGTCCTATTTTCTTAGCATTGTCGCTTCGGTTAAGGGTTAGATTTGGTGTTTGCGTTAGGAAAATAATATGTAAAAAAATAATCATAAAAAAATGTATAAACAATACTTAAAGTGCAAACACCAAATCTAACCCTAAACCGAAGCGACAATGGTTGAAAATAGGAAAAAGCAGTTGAGTAACCAATACGTGACAATGACACGTAAACAGAAATTCGTGATACGATCATGAAAAATGTGGAAATTCATGAAAAAATCACAAAAATTTGTAAGTTGGTAGTCAAACAGCAGGAGTTAATAAAAGTTAGACAAGCACACAAGTTACACATCTAATAAACACACTAGGAGAAACTTAATATGTGACATGAACAAAAAACAATATAAAAGAAACAATAACTTCAAGCACAAGCAAAAAATCATGGTCCTATGAACTACACTGTAAAAACTACACTGTTTTGCAAGTAAGTTTAACCTACTGTTTTAAGTTTTGACTTGTGAAAAGTTGATATAACTTATAAAATAAAGTTGAAATTGAAATTGATTAATAAAATTTTTAAGTTAAAGTAACATAAAATATATGATGATTTGACAATGCTGCATATTTTTATGTATAATAAGTATTTACTAACAGTCTGATCTTAAGGCCCTGTGTCCACAAAAGCGTTTAAATGCCGCTGAAATGTCAGGCACACGCTGACTGTGGGCGCTTGGCAGCGTTTCTATAGACGGTTTCAGCAGTGACAACATAAACAAGCGGCTGTCGTGGTCCCCACGTAACTTCCGGTAAACTCCGCTAAGAATAAATAACAACAAAGTCCTTTAGTTTATTTATATAACAAGCAAAAAAACAACACATAGATTACCTAGGAAACCAAAACATTTGTTATTTTCGACGAGGCATTTGTTCAAAAGAGCAGTTAAGCAAATAGTCAGACCATTAAAAAAACGAAACCGGAAGTAAAGTTCGGATCCAGATGTGTATCGTGTCAGTGCACGTGCGTCAGATGACACAGTCTATTGCTGAATTAAAAAAAAAAACAATTTGAAAAGAGTGGTGCTTATATTGGAACTGAAAACATACCCAATTCTGGTAGCCTGGTCCAACCAGACTCTCGTACATTCATTTCATTTCATTCTGCACCGAAACTGGCCGGAAACAACAAGTTCGAATGATCAGACCAAACAAAAGTTAGCAAACATTGTTCTTGCTCCGGCTTTAACTTCTGTATATTAGGCAGTTTTGCAGCAAGGACCGAATAGCTTTTCTCATGTCTTTCTCCACTGCCATTACTGAACTACAACTCAAACTGACGCACGACCTCAACGTCATCGTTCTTAGCCACCCCCCCTCTGTTCGCTGATTGGACCTGCAGATTTTTGCCAGAGAAAACGAAACTCTACACAGCAGTCCCAGACTTTGTACTGAAGCAAAATGAAAATTAAGCGGAAGCAAGGAGGGCGGAGCCAGGCTACAATTCTGGTGCCATCAACCTTAAATTAGACTTTTCATATGAAGAAAAAGAAAAGCAGTGATTAAACTTTTCCAATCAAGTAAAAAACAAATAATAAAATGAGGTAAAAAGCTTTGCTTCATTTGGAACAGAAGCAGAGGAGTTTTCCAGCGCCATGCAGATAAAGAGCAGGCTGCACAAAAGCAGGCAGAGTAAAGGAAATAGTACAAAAAAGCCAAAGTTCCTGAATATTCTGTTGTGTCACAATGGTAAGAAATCCAGTGAGAATAAGTGGAGTGTACATGATAACCATATTTACAGTAGTAATGAGAATGAGATGAAACGCTCTTCTCTTCATGTTATTTTCCTCCTCTTTCTCTCTTCCTCTCTCTCCTGGTCCTGACTGCTTCAGAGCTCTGAGAACAGCCAAACAACAAAACAACTGGATAGAGAGGAAGAAGAAGAACTGAATCAAAAACAGCCATGATTGTCCTACAAGGCCTAGTGAGGCCAAAATTAACCCGCAGAACAAAGATGATACAAAACAAAGGACCCAGACAGCCATGCAGCAGATGACTTTATATCTGAGAGTTTTGTACTTCAGAAAGGTTACAGGATGAACCACAGCCAGGTAACGCTCAACACAGATCAGACACTGAAACAGAGGACGGCCGGTGATGCATATACCTGATAAATAGTGTGTTAATGAAAAG
Organism: Paramisgurnus dabryanus; assembly: GCF_030506205.2. Taxonomy (NCBI): domain Eukaryota; kingdom Metazoa; phylum Chordata; class Actinopteri; order Cypriniformes; family Cobitidae; genus Paramisgurnus; species Paramisgurnus dabryanus. The sequence continues at coordinate 1,127,891 of NC_133354.1, read as the reverse complement.
AAACTTGAAAACCAAATTGCTAGTAAAAAGCACAAACAATTCAGGCAGTTAACACTTTCACAAACAGAGAGATTGAGATTGAGGTACTCGGATGTGATTCTCCTTCCTGTGACGATGAGATAAATCACATAGATTTGTGTAGGAAGACCAAACAGTACACTAAAGCTGAATACAAAAATCTCCGGACAACTTAATAATGAAAAGGGATGAGTTGTGGAGTTAGACGTTTCCGCAGTGGTGAAGTTCAGTGTAGTGGTGTTCATTTTCTGCCTTGATCGGTCTTTGCACTCAGAATCTTACAAAACTGAAAACAATGTAGAAAACAACTGAAATTAATGAAACAACAATGTAGAGATAAATATACCAGATCTACTGTAAAAGTGAAAAGTTGGATCAACTCAAAAAATTAGTTCAATTGGTAACACCCAAACGTAAAAAGTTACGTTTATATCAGTCAACTTAAATTATTCACAAAAGATTTTTTACTTAAACATATAAGTTGGAAAAATATATATATATTTAGGTGTTACCATTGAAGTCATTTTTTAAGTTGGTCCAATTTGTTTTACAGTGGTAAAGCCAAATTTAGTTAAAGCTTGTGGTTAGGCACACTTGGCATTCATCTAAATATGCAAAACACTTCAGTATAAGGTACATGCTAGGATGTAAACATTTGCATTATCATCATTACACTGTAAAAAAAAGTTGTTTCAACTTAAAAAAAAGTTACCTGGTTGCCTTAAAATTTTAAGTTAATTTAGCTTAAAAATATTAGTTGAAACAACAACTTTTTTGACAACTATTATTTTTAAGTTGAATTAACTCACAAAGTTTATAGGAAAAGTTTCTTTTTTACTGTGTAGATTTTTAAACATTACACTTAATCAATAATCCCACAATGACCGGACCTCATAAGCCATCTTTAGAATAAATATAATTGGCTATTTCTGTCAAATACGTAAAGTGGTGGTAAACAGAAATCAACTATATTAAATTCTTATTTACCTGAATTTCAGTAAAGACAAATTATTGAATGTTCGAACTGTTTCTAATCTTCTATTCATCAATCATCATCTTTTCTGCTTATCCGACAGGGACTCAGGGAGTTATCGAGAATATCCACAGTTGAAGTTGAAAACTGAAATTAACATGAATGCATTTTTTTCATACACAGTAGTGTCAGTCTATAACTCACTATATATTTCAAAACTGAAATGAATAAACATGATATTCCAAAATGAATTAACTGCAACATCTGATCCAATCAAGCAATTTTGCAATTTAAATATGTTTAATAACCGTCCAAACACAGTCAAGACGTCCGTCAGTAAAACGTTAATAGACATCTAACCATAGCCCAAAAATAAATGCAGTAAAAAAAATAAAACCAAACACCTTGTAATTACTTTGCTTACATGATCGTATATCAGACATTTCACAAGTTATTTTGGAAAAAAATGACGGTAACACTTTGTTTCGATAGTCCACTTTAGACATTTTACTAACTATAAGTAACTTTGCAACTACTAGTAGAATGTCTGCTTAATATCTACTAACACTTTATTGTGATGATATCTCAACAGACATTCAACTGTCTATAAGTATCTTTGCAGGTGCATGTCAACTTATTCCACTAACCCAAACCTCTTCCCTAACCCCAACCCTTACACTCTACTAATACACTAATGACAGTTAGTTGACGTATAGTTGCAAATTATTGAAAGTTAGTTGACATGTAGTTGCAAATATATTCATAGTTAGTATAATGTTTAAAGTGGACTATCAAAATAAAGTGTAACCAAAATGACATGTAACCAAATTCAAGTTAATTTTAGCAAAGTGGGTTACTAATAGCCAGATTTCATTGGGTCTATAGTTAACCTAGAACGTGAAATGATTACTATTTCTTAATGGGATTCCATACTAATGCAGTCAAATTAAATGTTTGTTATCATAAAATTTATACTGAACTCAAATTACATTTCTCTTGAATGTGCATCTGAATTGTTAATTGAAAACAAAAACACATAGAGCACAGTATTATTTTATAATCTTTTCAACAAAGAAAAAATACAAGATACATTTTAAACAAAATGTTTTTCACCTGTAGAGCAAATAGTCGAGTCTCTGTGGAGGTAGATATAAATCTAGGTGCTGTGTTTTATAGACTGACTTAAATGCAGTCAGGAGGTCATATAGAAAACCAAATATGCAAATTTTAATTTGATATGAGCTTAAATAAACAAAGAGTGTTAAATGAATAACATTGAGAAAAATGACATTTAAAGAAAATTATCAATTATATTAACTTATACATCCGAGTCATGACAGGGTGTCAGGTTTAAAACAATAAGCATCAATATGGAAACAGGTGATGCTGAGTCACTGATAAAGCTATTTATTTATAAAACAAACTAATGCTATCTACATAACATATAACAACATCTTATGATACAAACTAAATATAGGTGTCCAATAAATTTTTTTTATGGACTATGGATTATATGCACAAGCAAAATTTCATACTTTTATAGGGCATTTACTCTGATCTGTCTATGACACAATGCTTCGCTTTCCTCGTCTTTGGATATAAAGCATCTGCTAAATACAGTAAATGTAAATGTTGAGTTATTTTATCTTAACATAAATTTTGGTGCCATCAAATTTAATTTATAAGAGAAATACAGAGTAATAAAACATGTCCTATCCAATAATAAAGGTAAAATAGTGTTATAAACCATTTTTGTTAAGGCAGGAGAGTTTTCCTGCTCTGTATAGATAAAGAACCGGATGCACAAAACCAGCCAGAACATAACAAATAATGGAGGGAAACCAAACTTCCTGAATATTCTGTTGTGTGAAAATAATAATAAATCCAGTTATCATAATTGGGACATATACATTAACCATGTTTACAGTAATTATTAGAATGAGATGAAACGCTTTTCTCTTCATGTGGTTTTCCTCCTCTCTTTCTCGCCCTCTCTCTCCTGGTCCTGACTGCTTCAGAGCTCTGAGAACAGCCACACAACAAAACATCTGAATGGAGAGAAAGATGAAGAACTGAATGGAGACAAACCACGAATGTTCGACAAAGTCTTGCGAGCCTGCAAGAAACCTGCATCCAAAACATGATCCAATACTGATGATCCAGGCAACAGCACAACACATAAGTCTGTATCTGAGTGGTTTGTATTTCAGAAAGGTTACAGGATGAACCACAGCCAAGTAACGCTCGAAACAGATCAGACCCTCAAACAGAGGACGACCGGTGATGCCTAGTCCTGATATAGAACGTGCAAATTTTAAGAGACTTGAAAACCAAAATGACATCATATAAACCAAACAATTCAGAAAATTAATACTCTCACAAACAGAGAGATTGAGGTTTAAGAACTCGGACGTGATTCTGCTTCTTGACTCTGTGATGATGAGATATATCACGTAGAATTGTATAGGAAGACCAAACAATAAACCAAAGCTGTACACACAAATCTCCAAACAGGCTATTAACCCAATGAAAGGAGTTGTGGAGTTGATAGAAGCCTCTGGTGTGGTGAAGTTCACTGTTGAGTTATACATTATCTCCTGTATTGTTTTCTCAGATGAATCTATAAATCACATTTCAGATGTTATAGGTTAGAGAGATTTATAAACACATCAGGGCTGCACTCAAAAAAAGTACATGAATGTTGGATCAACCTAAAAAATAAATTGAATTAGTAAAATAAGTTATTTCAACATATATGCTTAAGTAAAAAAATACTTTAAGTAAAAAATTTAAGTTAAATATGCATCATCATGTTCAGATTACTGAAAGAGAAGTTTGTCACCTGAAGAGCTGAAGTTCAGTCTTACAGAGAAATCTCTGCGCTGTATTTTGTAGACTGATTTCAAATCTGTCTTATGCATGAGTTCATCAGGTTATATAGAAATCCAGATATGCAAATATTGAATATAGAATGAAATGGACATCAAAAAGACAGATAGGCCTGCTTTCACATTTGTTAACTATTTCGCCACCAACGCTTTATAAAAAAGTTGCCAGCCACCTCCAGCATTTTTCATGATTTTCACAAAAGTTTACTGCCTTCCAGAAAATGTTCTTCTTTAAATATATTAACATACAATATATCAAATGAAAGAACATACCCTTTCAAAAAAAAAAAAAAAATGTTTTATCCTACCTTCATTAGTTCTCTTTTTATCACCTCTCAAATATGGGTAGGTTTCTTCAAAAACACCACATTTTTGTTTATTGTTTGTTTGAAAGCAGAGGGTCTGTTCTTTCATTTGATATATTTGTATGTTTATATATTTTTAGAAGAAAAGGCATTTTGTGAAACTTTCCTGAAAATCACAAAAAATGCTGGCGGGAAACTTTAAAAAAAAGGCTGGCGAGGAATGAGTTAAAGTGTGCCATGTTTGAAAGATTCGATCACAATGCAATTCTAACAGGAGTTAATTTACAGGCTATGAGTCCAAGTGGGAGGAATTATGATAATGTCGGTCTTGTCTACATCACCAATCTCAGGAAGCAAACTGTTGCCTACAATCCGTAGTTCAAGAAAAGAGATTTACGTTGGAGACGATAACTTCCATCATTGTTTACTTTGCGGTTTGTACCTTTTGCATATCGTTAACATGTACTAATACACACTTACACACCAAAGGAAATGAAAATTTGTTAATCTGACCAGGGTACATAGGTAAGGTAATGTGTTTGTTTATTTAAAAATATATTTTGTATACAATTGGCTTTATATTATTATTTGTACACATTTAAAGAGTTATAGCAACCCATTATCATGAAAAGCGTATTGAATACATATGCCAAAATCCAAAAATTTGCATGCATATGATACACCAGTCCTTCCCGTTCACATATATGGCGCATCTTTTCGTGTTGTTTTATTTATTGGTTTCTCATTTGTTTTCTGTTTATTAAAACATTGTCGCTTGGGTTTGAAGTTAGATTGGGTTTCGCTTTGGGATGTAATTTAATATGTAGGTTTCTCCATGTTTTGTTTATTTTTAAATAGTTGCTTGGGGTTGGGGTTAGAATATACTGTAAATGGTTGATCCTAAACTTGAACCTGCCCTGAGTGGGACTTGAACCGGTGTTTGGTCCAGCATTGAAGTTGTTCATTCTAATAAAAAGTTTAATGTCATGGTCTGTAGCGTCTGAGCATCTTTTGAGATTGGGGAGAGAGAGAAAGAAAGGAAACGTTTGCACACAGCTTTTCAATTTGTATGATATTCAGGGTTTAGTTTGAGGTGTTTCATACCATAGCAAGTTAACAAGATATCCACAATCATCACTTTTTTTTCAGAGTTATTGTACCAGACTGTCTATAAACACAAAGAAGGAAAGAAGAACCAAGAGATCAAAAACTTTGTTGTTTTTAATAAAGTGTTTAATAAATCCCCACATTAAAAACCGATTAGTGTATATTGCAATAATGCAACTTTGGGATCGCTCTTTACTATGATGTCAGACACTGATCGCTCTGTGCAGCATTGCTTAAAGTTAAACAGATCTATGATTTCTAATCTATGAAAAGAGGAATATAAAAATACACAAGAAAAAAACAAGACAACACTGGTACATTACAGTTATATTAACTCAGCACTGTAAACATACAGCAATTCTGGTGCCATCAACCTCAATGTAAAACAAAAGCACATTTCAGCTGAAAAAAAAGCAAAAGCAAAATCAACCTTTCAGTTATTCAGTAATAAAAGTTATCAAAAATGGGGCATTAACATTTTCCTTTGGTTTTTGAAAAACAGAAGCAGGGGAGTTTTCCAGCTCTGTAAAGATAAAGAATAGACTGAACAAAACCAGCGAGAATATAACAAAAAGCAGAAGGAAGCCAAACTGTCTGAGAAATTGCCTGCTGTATGAGAACAAAACAAACTCCGGTCAAAATAATTGGAATGTATATGATAACTGTGCTGACAATAGTTATGAGAATGAGATGAAACGCTCTTCTCTTCATGTGGTTTTCCTCCTCTCTCTCTCTCCCTCTCTCTCCTGGTCCTGACTGCTTCAGAGCTCTGAGAACAGCCACACAACAAAACAACTGAACGGAGAGAAAGACGAGGAACTGAATCGAGAAGAACCATGCCTGTCCAACAGAGTCTTGTATGGCTGAAATAAAGATGTGGCACAAACAGGAACCAAGACCGATGATCCAGGCAGCAGTGCAGCAGATGACTTTATATCTGAGAGGTTTGTACTTCAGAAAGGTTACAGGATGAACCACAGCCAGGTAACGCTCGACACAGATCAGACACTGAAACAGAGGACGACCGGTGATGCCTAATCCTGTTATGAACTGTACTATCATTTTGAGACTTAAAAACCACGTTGACAGTATCGTAACCAAACAATTCAGACAGTTAACAGTTTCACAAACAGAGAGGTTGAGGATGAAGAACTCGGATGGGATTCTGCCTCCTGATTCTGTGATGATGATGAGATATATAACATAGAAGTGTGCGGGAAGACCAAACAATAAACCAAAGCTTTGTATACAAATTTCCAAACTCCATATTAGCTCAATAAAAAGAGATGTGGAGTTGATAGGCGCTTCTGGTGTAGTAAAGTTCACTGTCGAATTATACATTTCTAAGCTCAGATTCTGTAGCAAAACATAAAAAAATGTGATATATGTGGATAGATATTTATAAACACATCAGTATACACAATTTGAATAATTGAAGGTACATTTTAATTTGTAATTCTACACAATTTCCTATTTTAATCCCTAAACACTTACATGCAGGCGCTCAGAGAAAAATGTCTAGATTCATCCCTCTAGGTGTATGTAAATCTCTGCTGACTGATTCAAAGCTGTCAAAAGAATATATGTGCATGATGTCATCTGCAACAAAACCGGATATGCAAATATTTGCCATGAAAACATGAGCTTGAAAGTGTTATGAATTAGATTTAAACAGAAAAACTATTTTTCTATGTGGATTTTTTTAAGCTATACATAACTGAGTTCTCAGTTTACTGAAATATTGTAGTGGTCACATGACATGCAGATTAAATTATTCATTAAATTAAAATATATAACTTTGTTAATGTTTTATTTAGACTTTTAGGTATTTATATTTCATGAATTAATTATAATCGATTAATACTTTTATTAAATCACAAACCCCCTGCAATTCCTCTGTGAACCACCAGAGGTTTGTGAACCCCATTTTAGGAAACCCTGTTCTATGGGATAGTGAAAAAAAAATATATATATATCTTTAAAATAAAATATGTCTTTCTTGATATTTTTATGTATTATTTTTTCATTATTTATTAATATGTCATGATTTAATTGTAATTTATTGTAATTTTCATCAACTCATAAACCCCAAGTAATTACTCCACGAACCTGCGAACCCAATTTTACAAAACCCGTTATATGGGATTGTGAAGCACCTTTATATATCTTAAAAATAGAATATACCTTTCTTGTTAGTTTTCTATTTAAATTCTTTATTATTCATTTACATTTAATAATTTAATTGTAATTGATTTTTAATTCATCAACTCACGAAGCCCCTGCAATTCTTGCTGAACCCCATTTTGGGAAACCCTATTCTATGGGATCTTGAAGCACCTTTATATATCCTTAAATAAAATATATCCTTCTTGTTAGTTTTTAATTTATTTATTTTTTGTTATCTATTTATTTGCTTACATGGCATGATTTATTTGTAATTGATTGTTATTTTTATCAACTCACAAATCCCGTGCAATTCCTCTGCGAACCAGGGGTTCACAAACCCCATTTTTTTCAAACCCTGTTTTATGAGATCGTGAAGCACTTATATTTTTAACAGTGTAAGACATGTTTGCGACAATATTTGAATTTCAAGTAGGCCTATATTAATATTTAGTAAGCATTTAATTAAGCATTTAATATTAGAGTAAAGTTTGGAAGAAATTATTACATGAATGACCAATGAATATTCAGACTTTGAAAACTTTACACGTCTGTGTAATGATCGGATATTAAGTTTAAGGAAACAAACTCTGTGGACACAAACAGTGCACAAACAGGTGATGCTGGGTCATTGATGAAGCACTTTATTGAAGAAAAAACAATAGCATAGCATTGCATAATGAAAATATCATAAGAATAGGATTTAATAATGGAAGCAATCAGTATGCAAAAAAAGGTTCAGTAACTTATTACTTTACTAAAACATCACAATGCGTATGTTATAGAGGACAAAGTATTGCAAATTTACCAGCACGGTGCAGATAAAGAACAGGCTGAACAAAACCAACAAGAACATAACAAATCAAAGCAATATACCACAATGCATAAATACGTTCTTTTGTCAATATAATAAATATTCCAAAAATAATATAAGGCATATATGTGATAAATGTGGTTACAATAATAATGAAAATTATATGAAACGCTCTTCTCTTCATGTGGTTTTCCTCCTCTCTTTCTCTCCCTCTCTCTCCTGGTCCTGACTGCTTCAGAGCTCTGAGAACAGCCAAACAACAAAACAACTGAATGGAGAGAAGGACCAAAAACTGTATCGAAAAGAAATGTGTATAAATCTCAATGGGAAATAAGAGCAAAAAAAATTAAACAGCACAAACATGAGGCGAGACAAATGAACCAGGCCACAGCAGAGCATATCAGTCTGTATCTGAGAGGTTTATACTTCAGAAAGGTTACAGGATAACCAACAGCCAGGTAACGCTCGAAACAAATCAGACACTGAAACAGAGGACGACCGGTGACGATTAATCCTTGGAGAAACAGCGATAATTTAAAGAGCCAAGAAATAGAAGTTGACAGTACATAGAAAAAACAATCCAGACTGATTGCAATTTCACAAATGGAGAGGTTGAAGATGAAGAACTCGGATGCAATTCCGCTTTTTGTTCCTGTCATGATGAGATAGATCACATAGGAGTGTGTTGGTAGACCAAACAGGACCCCAAAACTGTACACACAAATCTCCAGACTGCTCATTTTCCCAAGAGAAAGAGTTGTGGAGTTACTAGATGCTCCAAAGTTCACTGTAGAGTTTTCCATCTCCTCCTGATTTATCTTCTCCGCTCATAAGCTAAAAAACAGAAATAGTCATCTACAGTATACAGTATAAAACCCATAAATTATTACAATAATTTATCTCTCCTCTCTCTTTTTTTACATATTTAAATTTGACACATTTATTTAATGACCCTTACCTTTAAATACAGTGACTGAAACAGCAGGATAAATTGTAATGTTAAATTGTTTTGAAGTTTTTTTTGAAGGTTTGAGAGGAACATGCTCATCTTCTGTATCTCGGCATAATTGTCTCCTTCATCAATCGTATGCTTGGTAAAAAAAAAAGTGTTCGAGTTGAATCTCTCCCTCCAGTCTCTGTTTAGATAAATTAATTTACCATTTACCCACTTAGATTATATAGGGCGGGCAAACTAATAAAATAGTTTATAAATGGTCTGTCAAATCTCGTACAGAAGGATTTATCACCTAAACAAAATCCAGCACCTGCATTAGATACATAAAATGCAAATGTTTAGCCATTAAAAATGATCGAAAATATGGTAGATGTAAACAAGATGGCGAGTTTGTTATTTTTAAATCACAAATCACTTCAACCTTTCCATGATACCATTAAATACTTTGTTGACATGCAAAGTTAAAGTATTGGACCTCTATAGATCACCGAAATGTAAAACAGTTTTTTGAAATATTAGTGTCACATGACATGCAGATTATACTAATAAAATATATAACTTTCTTGTTAGTTTTTTATTTATGTGTTTTTATTGTATGAATTAATAATAATTGATTATTATTTTGATCAACTCACGAACCCCTGCAATTCCTGTGGTTGGCGAACCCCATTTTAGGAAACCCTGTTCTATGGGATCATGAAACACCTTTATATATCTTTAAAATAAATTTCTTTCTTGATAATTTTTATTTATATTTTTAATTATTTATTAATATGTCATGAGTTAAAGGGACACTCCACTTTTTTTGAAAATAGGCTTATTTTCCCGTTCCCCTAGATTTAAACGTTTTATTTTTACCATTTTGGAATCCATTCAGCCGATATCCGGGTCTGACGGTACCACTTTAAGCATAGCTTAGCATAATCCATTGAATCCGGTTAGACCATTAGCATTGCGCTAAAAAAATACCCGAAGAGTTGATATTTTTCCTATTTAAAACTTGATTCTTCTTTAGTGACATCGTGTACTAAGACCGACAGAAAATTAAAAGTTGTGAGTTTCTAGGAAGATATGATTAGGACTATACTCTCATTCTGGCGTAATAATCAAGGACTTTGCTGCTGTAACATGGCTGCAGGAGGCACAATGATTTTACGCAGCAGCCGAAAATAGTCCCCTGCTATTGAAAGTTACCAAGGGGACTATTTCCGGGCACTGTGCAATATCATCAGACCCTGAGATCGGCTGAATGGATTCCAAAACGGTAAAACTCAATTGTCTAACTTTAGGAAAGCTGGAAAATGAGCCAATTGTCTCTTTAATTGTAATTAATTGTATTTTTATTAACTCAGGAACCCCTGCAATTTCACCGCAAAACAAGAAGTTCAGAAACCCCATTTTGGGAAACGTCTCGGTTACGGATGTAACCCTCGTTCCCTGAAGGAGGGAACGGAGACGTCACGTCGTGACCGACGAATTGGGAACTCGCTTAGAGAGACCAATCTGCTTCGTATACTACTAAAACGCCAATGAACTTGGCATTGAGATATTTGCATAATGCTGGCGCCGCCCCGCCAGGTGCCTTTATAAGCAGCAGGTGCAAATAGGGAAATTAGCTTCTTTTCGCTGAGAAAGCCGGGAAAATGAGACCGGCCGATAAACAGCAGGTGGCAGCACCTGTGGCGACGGGACGTGACGTCTCCGTTCCCTCCTTCAGGGAACGAGGGTTACATCCGTAACCGAGACGTTCCCTTTCAGTCGGTCACTACGACGTCACGTCGTGACCGACGAATTGGGAATCCCTACCAAAACGCCACTAGGGGCTGACCTCTTCCAGTGTCTGCGTAAAGCCCTCCGGTTCCACTTAAGGAGGAGGAGATAGGTTTTAAGGCAGAAGGCCGGGCACTAGATGTTCCTTTAACCCCACAGAAGTGCCAGCGACTGGGAAGCGCCCTACCTGAGCGGGATAGGAACGCTGCGGAAGCCACCGCCCGTCTTAAGGGCTAATGGTGGGCGAAGTCAACCGTAGTTGAGGAATAAAGACAGCCGTGGCTGTGTAAGCAAAGCAGTGCTCTGCTAAGGGAAACGTGGGCTGGTAGGATTAACCCCACGGAAAAATACTCACAAAGGAACCCGGTGGGACACAATGTGGAGCCCGAGCCAGACACGTAGGTTCGCGAGGATACAGCTAGTGAAAGGCTGACAGCCAATGCTCCGCAACAAAGGCTGCCAAGGCAGCGGAGGAAGAACAATTCAAACCATTACGCATTTTTGTTCTGAAGGCCTTCCATACTGACACAGTTATGAAGCATCAGTTGGAGGCTGCAAGCCGACCTGCGAGACTGCTCTCCGTGCTCCCCCTGATGAGGAAAGAACACGAGAGGATACAGGCTCGATACGAACACTGTAAAATCTAGTGAACGTATTAGGTGTCGCCCAACCAGCAGCTCTACAGATGTCTGTTAGCGAGGAACCACGAGCTAAAGCCCAAGATGAGGCAACACTCCGTGTGGAGTGCGCTCTCAAATTAAAGGGGCAAGGAATACCCTGAAGATTATAAGCCAGGGCGATAGTATCAACTATCCAATGAGACATCCTCTGCTTAGTGACAGCTTTCCCTTTCTGCTGGCCACCATAACAAACAAAGAGCTGGTCTGAGGTCCTGAGGCTTTGCGTGCGATCCACGTAGAGTCGCAGTGCGCGTACGGGGCACAACAAAGCCATGGTTGGGTCTGCGTCCTCCGGGGGCAGCGCTTGCAAGCTCACCACCTTATCTCTGAAGGGAGTGGTGGGAACTTTGGGCACGTAGCCTGGTCTGGGTCTCAGTGAGACAGCAGGACCAAACTAAAAGCACGAATCGTCAACAGAGAATGCATGTAAATCCCCTACTCTCTTCATGGAGGCCAATGCTATCAGGGTCAGAGTTTTCATTGATAAAAACATCAGACTCGTAGACTGCAAAGGCTCAAAAGGGAGACCCGAAGGCTTCAGCACCATGGACAGGTCTCAGGAGGAAAGAGGGAGGGCGCGAGGGGTTTAGCCTGCGAGCGCCTCTTAAAATGAAATAATTAAATCATGCCGGCCAACTGATCTGCCGTTGATAAGAGAGTGATGAGCAGAAATAGCGGCGATATCAACTTTAATGGCGGAGGGACAGCCTACCATCTAACCTATGTTAAAGATATAAAAGCACAATGTTAATGGGCATTCTCTGGGGTCCTCGCGTTGCAAAGAGCACCGGGTGACGAAAAAGGTTTCTTTAAGCGCGTAAGCCCGTCTTGTGGACGGTGCTCGAACCGCGTCGATGGTGTTAGATACCGCTTGCGATAAATCACCTAAACCTTGCGCGCGCTCAACGACCATACATGGAAATCCCACAGGTCGGGGCGCGGGTGCCATAATGTGCCCCTTCCTAAAGAAAGAAAGTCTTTCCTCAGGGGAAATCGTCAGGGAGGGGCTGTCGCGAGGAGCATTAACTCTGAAAACCAATCCAGTACGGGGCGACTAATAAAAGGCTCTCCTCGTCCTGCCTGACTTTGCACAGGGTCTGCGCAATAAAGCTCACTGGAAGGAATGCGTATTTACGCACCCCCCGCGGCCAGCTGTGTGCAAACGCATCCACGCCGAGGCTGCCCTCGGTTAGTGAATAAAATAGGCGACAGTGGGTATCGTCCGGCGACGCAAACAGATCTATCTACGCACAACCGAACTTCTTCCAAATTAGCTGGACCGTCTGGAGGTGGAGTCGCCATTCGCCGGGGGCGCAGCTCGGGAAGCGCGTCTGCCGCTGTATTGAGCGAACCCGGGATGTAAATGGCACGAAGGGACCTCAGATGCTTCTGACTCCAAAGGAGGAGATGACGAGCGAGATGCGACAGGTGACGAGAGCGCAAAACCGCCTTAACGGTAAATAACGCAACAGTCGCAATGTTATTGGTGTCGGCTAATACATCCTTCCCTCGCATCTCCATAGCGGAGCGTACAAGTCCCAGATATACAGCGCACCGCTCGCGGCAGTTGGGGTGCTATGCACACCCCTGAGACTGCAAGCCCGTCATACGTGGCTGATCATCCCGTGCTGAGGGCATTGCAATATACAGAATGCCAGGAGACCCCTCAGGGGCATATCTTCTATCGGAAATGCCGGGTCTACCACAGGGAAAAATTTAAATGACACGCAGGTGCAATGTTTACACGGTGTATGTCGGTGTGCCACGCTCTCCTCGAGACTCGATCGTAAGCCAATGCTGAAGCGGTCTCATATGAAGCAGCTCGGGCGGCGTCACAACCGCAGCATGCTGTCATATGTCCAGGAGCTTCTGAAATTGTTTCAGAGGGACCGCGTACTTCCCTCGAATTAAACCGAGGCAAGTCAGAACTGACTGGTTGCGCGCTCTTGTTAAACACGTCAATTAGTCGACCGAGTCTTATTTCCATACTGAGAAAAAGGATCCTCTGCACGGGGCAAAGTTGCTCTTTCCCAGTCGACCTGAAGACTTAAACGAGCGAGATGCCAAAGCATTAACTCTCTGTGTTCGCGCACGTCTGCCAAGAACGTCCTATTATAAGTCGACGTAGAAAAAAGCAGAATGCGAACAACGCTCTCTCTCTGACATTTTAATGCCGTGACTAGCACATGGAGACACGGAGAGAGAGAGACAGCTCGAATGGTGTACTTCGTATTAATATGCCCACCCCACGACGCAGAGCGAAAAACGGTCTAAAGCGAGGGGAGATGGACACATAAAGTACACGTCTACAGGTCTAAGGCTGCAAACCGATCTGAATATTGAAATACGAGCCTCGGCGTTATCATCCAAAAAGAACACCTTCGTAGAGCCGGTGCGTAAATCAAATCGATCGTAACCCGCCGCGTATTTTGGGTACTATGAGATAAAGGCTGGAAAAACCCTATCATCATCATCTCGGTAAGAGGGACCGGCTCGAACATCCTTCGCCAACAGGATATCGACTTTTGCACGCAGTACATGTGCATCGGACGCTTTCACTACAGTGAAACGAAAGCCCGAAATTTTGGGGTGTGCCGGATTCGTAACCGAGGCGGATCGTGCGTAAAACCCAACGAAACGGGCTGGGAACTGAAGCCAAGCACCCAGGCACCGTACGAGGAGAAATAACGACACTACCGAAGTACCCGCGGTGGGGCAGCGAAGCGAGACAGGTGGGACTGCCGGTGCGTCTGCTGTGACAGCATAAACATCTACAGTATGTGTGTGTGACACTGACCTGAGCCCGCTGAGGGTGACGGTCGTCTGGTCTCCTCTGCGGAGAGCGCAGACTCCGATAAGGGTGCTGGTGGTCCGGTCTCCTCAGCGGAGAGCTCGGACTCCTCAGGTCACCCGCTGGCGATAGAGGAGAGGTAGGGTGAGCTGGTGTGTGCCCGCTCACGGCTCTCTCGATCCTCTGGAGACCTGGAGAGGGAAGAGGAATGCACTCTATGTGTGGTTAGTGGGTACCGGCTAAACAGCCGGTGGAACATATGCAAACCAAGGATTTTCCACCCGACCCTCTATCGGGGGAAGGAGCTCCATCTCCTGAAGAGTGATCCTCTGCCAATCCGGGTCGCCCTTCACTGGCCACTTAAACTCCCGATTTTCACGGGAAGCGGCTAAGCGGGCGGGGCGAGCTGCTGACGACCGGTTCCCCTGCGCTGCCGAGATGGGGTCCGAGGAGGGGAACGGAGGTGGTCGCCGCAGGACGCCGACGGCGAGAGGCAGACTGAGGAGCCGGCGTGGTGGACCAAGGGCAGCTCTGTTCCGCCGGGGCATGACCTAGGAGATCGCCTCAGTCTGTGCAGCGGAGCTGTACGACTCCCCTGGCTCGCCGAAGAGGCCGGTCTGTGAGACAGGAGCATTCAAGTTGTTCTCGTCTGCGTCCGTCATGTCAGCCAGACACAGCCAAAGGTGGCGATCTTGAACCACTGAGGTGGACATCGCACGACTGAAGGTCGCGGCCTCCCTGGTAAATCCTTTGTGAGCCTGCAGCAACGTTATTACGTGCAGGGCTGAAGCCGCCTCTCCGGCATGCCTGATGGGCAGCGTCCGTAACCGGACGACTGTCTACAAACACGGGAGGGAAGGGCTGGGTGGTCCCTCCAGGAACGCATCCCGCTCCACTGAAGGGGTCCCCGCCCTCAGCGGCTCCGTTGGTGAGGGAGGTGAGGGGTGAAAGCTGAACGGCCGGACGGCCGCAAATCACGTCAGCTCTTCGTGCCGTCGGGGAAGAAAGGCACAGGAGGAGAGGACCGAGAGGCCCGAGCAGCTCCGAAGTACCAATCATGTGGGCGGGACGGTTCGGGCGGAGAGGGGTTAACCTTTCCAACTCTACCGTCTCCGCCGCTCGCGGGCACGGCCGCCATCTCCGGAACGACTCTGCCTCGGAGGAAAAATGGACACCCCTCTGATGCTGCAGAAGTGACGGGACCAGAAGGAGGTCCAATGGATTCGGCAGACATCGTAGAACACGACTCTGCAGTCTCCACCGGAGCCTCAACCGGCTGAGGATGAGAAGGCCGGTAGGTGGAGGACGCATCCTCCGTCCTACTCAGCGTAGTGACGCGAAGGGCGCCCTGCGAGCGCTTGACAGCCGCACCATGGCGGCGTCAGCACTGCAAAGGCGCGGACAGCGTTCCCGTAGAAACGACAGTCGTCTCCGCAATCCAAGAGGGTTATGCTCTCACAGAGAGAACAGAAACTCTCCACGAACGCAGCCCCGGAGTGCTCGATGCCTGAGCACGAAGACAGCGCTCGTGACCGTCACTGGAACCCTTATACTTCTCGCATCCAAGATCGCACGGGCGAAAAGCTATCCTGAAAAGGACGCTGATCCCCGCATATACGAGAGAGTGGCTGCCTTTAACAAGGCACAAAGCTCTCTCGTATCACTCTTTTAGGGAAATTCACTCAGATGCTTAGTTGATGAGCGCACAGGAAGGCAACGCACACACTAAACTCAAAACAATAAACAGATGTAGAGCCGTGGAATAAGCGAAGCGTCCGCTGTGATACTGCTAGTTCAACCAACTTCAGCAATCAAATCCCAACAGAGTAAAGTAGCTTCTCAGTAGCAGATAAAGCCGGCTTTCGAAGCGAAAAAGCTAATTTCCCTATTTGCACCTGCTGCTTATAAAGGCACCTGGCGGGGCGGCGCCAGCATTATGCAAATATCTCAATGCCAAGTTCATTGGCGTTTTAGTAGTATACGAAGCAGATTGGTCTCTCTAAGCGAGTTCCCAATTCGTCGGTCACGACGTGACGTCGTAGTGACCGACTGAAAGGGAACCCTGTTCTATGAGATCGTGAACACTTTTATCACTGTAAGAAATGTTTTCGACAATGTTTGAATTTCAAGTAGGCCTATATTAGCATTTAATATTTAAAAAAAATTATTACATGAATGCCTAATGAATATTCAGTCTTTGGAAACTGTTCATAAGTCTGAAACTGAGCTTTTACAGGTGCCACACAGAAGATTTACATTATGTAAAGTATACTTTTAATAATTGTGTGAATGCAGATACTTCACATCTGTGTCATGATGAGATGTCCAGTTTAAGGAAACACACTTTGTGGACACACAGTGCACAAACAAGTAATGCTGGGTCATTGGTGAAGTGCTTTATTGAAGAACAAACAATAGCATAGCAATCCATGATGAAAATAGCATAATGATAGGATTCAATAATGGAAGCAATCGATACACAAAATAAGGTTCAGTAACTTCTTCATTTACTTAAAATAATCACAATGCATATAAAGGACAAAGTATTGCAAGTTTACCAGCACGATGCAGATAAAGAACAGGCTGAACAAAACCAGCAAGATCATAACAAATCAACCCAATAATCCAAAATGCATAAATAACCTCTTTTGTCAATATAATAAATATTCCCAAAATAATATAAGGCATATATGTGATAAATGTGGTTACAGTAATTATGAGAATGAGATGAAACGCTCGTCTCTTCATGTGGTTTTCCTCCTCTTTCTCTCTCCCTCTCTCTCCTGGTCCTGACTGCTTCAGAGCTCTGAGAACCGCCACACAACAAAACAACTGAATGGAGAGAAGGACCAAAAACTGAATCGAAAAGAAAAGTGTATAAATCTCAATGGGAACTAAGACCACCAAGAGTATACAGCACAAGCATGAGCCGAGACAAATGAACCAGGCCACGGCACAACACATCAGTCTGTATCTAAGAGGTTTGTACTTCAGAAAGGTTACAGGATGAACCACAGCCAGGTAACGCTCAACACAGATCAGACACTGAAACAGAGGACGACCGGTGATGATTAATCCTTGCAAAAACAGTGCTAATTTAAAGAGCCAAGTAAAAGAACTTGACAGTATGAATAAAAAACCATCCAGACTGACTCCAATTTCACAAATGGAGAGGTTGAAGATGAAGAAATCGGATGCAATTCCGCTTTTTGTTCCTGTCATGATGAGATAGATCACATAGGAGTGTGTAGGAAGACCAAACAGGAAACTGAAGCTGTACACACAAATCTCAAAACTGCTTATTTTCCCAAACGAAAGAGTTGTGGAGTTACTAGATGCTCCAAAGTTCACTGTAGAGTTTTCCATCTCCTCCTGGTTTATCTTCTTAGCCCAGAAGCTAAGAAACAGAAATAGTTATCTACAGTATAAAAAATGATCTTTACATTATGTAGGATGATTGTACAGTATGTCACAATAACATATCCAAAGGACTTTATACACTCCCAGTCAAATGGATTTAATTTATCCTATGCTGGGTTGTTTTAAGGGTCAAATATAAAACAATTCTGGGTTATTTAACCCAACGGTTGGGTTTGTCCTTATGACACAAAGCTAGGTTAAAAATAACCCAGCATTTTTTAGATATGCAACACGTCACAAAACATTGGGGGGTGGTTTCCGGGACAGAGATTATCTTAAAGGAGACATTCCACAAGACGTTTTTAAGATATAAAAATAAATGTTTGATGTGCCTAGAGTACATATGTGAAGTTTAGCTCACAATACCATATAGGTAATTTATTGTGGCATGTTAAAATAGGCACTTTATGGGTGTGAGCAAAAAATGCACAGTTTTTGTGTGTATCCCTTTAAATCCAAATGAGCTGATCAGGTGGGCGGAGTCTCAAGCGCTGGCATCAAGAGGGAGATTCTCTCACAAAAGAAGTTAGTAGTGATGTTCAGCATTATATATTTGAACAAGTTTTAAAAGTCAATCATCTGTTTTATGCATACTAAATACATGTTTATCAGCAGATGGGGAATAAAACATAAAGACTTTTAGGTCTCATGCTGCCAGTGTTTTAAACAGGCACAATGATTTTCAGCATGTTACAATAAAATACACTTCCTCAAACACTCAAAAGTTTACTTTTTGACCAAACCACACGAGCACATTTATGATCTGTAAAAAACTACACTTTAATGCTTAAACTTTAGAGAAACAGATCAAATGACATGTTTCACTTACAGATGGAAAGCATCTTTTGCAGCGATTTTTGTGTGAGCATATCAGTGAACACCCCTGACCACTCGGTGAGTTTCACGTCTTTGTAAACGAAAGTTTAATAAGGATTGTTGCAGTGCACCTATACACCCATTGTAGAGGTGGGGGTTGATACAACAAACACCAGAAAATTCTCGGGCCAGCATCATATGTCCAAATTTCAGTCAAAACCGTTCTATTTCATCATAAACAATCTGAAAACAGGGCTTTAAGTGTAAAATACCGAACTTGTCCTTTAAATTTATTTTTGTAAATTTAGTCGAATCCCTGACCAGGAAAACGCCCATGAATGTGCAAATATTGAAGGTAAAAAAAATTCAAAATGTCTCAAAGAACATATGTGGTTGAAATATAGCTGACCTAAATATGGATTTTTTTTATTTGAATCCAAGCAAACAGTTTTGCATTTAAAAGACGTCTGGCTGTCCAATCACACCCAAGACATGTAGGGTAAAACAAGGAAAAATTTGGGCTGTCAGTGAAAATTTTATAGATGTCTGACCACAACCTAAAAATAAAAAAAGAAAATCAAACAACTTTTGGAATCACTGTTGACTTTGCTTACATGGTGGATTATTATAAGATATGTCAAGTTATTTTGTCAAAAAAATTACAAAATCAAGTTTATTTTGACTAGAAGTGGGTTACTCATAGTCAGACTATATCACATCTAACCTAAACTGTAAAAATGATGTCAAATCAACATACATGTTTATGTTCCTTTAACTTAACCAATTAAGTTAAACAATTTTAAGTTATGTCAACTTACAGGTATATTAGTAGGTTGAATTGACTTGCAAAACCAAGTTGCTTTAATTTCATGCTGCTTTTTTACAGTTTAGACGGTAAAATAATGAATATTATTTGCTGGGAAGCTTTTGATTCTTGTTTAATCTATACAATTTCTGAATCAAAATAAATTTAACAATTTAAACTGGCGTGTTGCGTATAAAAACGCATTGATTTTTTTTACCACACCGAAGTGATTGATTTAAATTTGACACAATTATTTAATGACCCTTACCTTTAAATACAATGACTGAAACAGCAGGATAAATCTTCAATTGTAATGGTAATTCTATATGAAGTTCTTTAAAGGTTTAAGAGGAATAGTTAATCTTCTGTATCTTTTCATTCTCCTTCATCAATCCCATGCTGGGTAAAAAGGGAATCAAGTTGAATCTCTCCCTCCAGTCTCTGTTTAGATAAATTAATTTACAATTTACCCACTTAGATTATATAGGGCGGTTAAACTAATAAAAGAGTTTATAAATGATCTGTCAAATCTCTTACAGAAGGATGTCATCACCTAAACAAAATCCAACACCTGCAACGCACATAAAACACCTAAAATGCAAATGTTTAGACCTGACATTTAAAAATAATCAAAAATATGATAGATATGTGTGTTATAACAAGTTGGCAAGTTTGTTATTTTAAAATTACAAATCAGCCTATAACCTTTTCATGACACCATTAAATACTTTATTGACATGCAAAGTTAAAGTACTATAGATCAACAAAATGTAAAACAGAAATAGCCCGCATACAAAGAAGTTCTGTGCCGAATTAAATATCACAATGCAGTTTTATGGAGAACAGAAGCAGCTGAGTTTTCCAGCTCGGTTCAGATAAAGCACAGGTTGAACAAAACCACACAGAACAAAACAAATCAAACCAATAAGCCACATTGCCTCAGCAAGATCAACTTTTGACAAAACAACAAAAAATCCAAAGCTAACTAACGGGGGGTATGTGATAAGTATGCTGACATTAGTTATGAGAATGAGATAAAACGCTCTTCTCTTCATGTTGTTTTCCTCCTCTCTCTCTCTTCCTCTCTCTCCTGGTCCTGACTGCTTCAGAGCTCTGAGAACAGCCACACAACAAAACAACTGAATGGAGAGAAAGATAAAAAACTGTGTGGAGAAAACCCCTCTATATGCTATCCAGTCATATGAGTTTAACAGCAAACAGCACAAACAGGATCCAAGACAAATGATCCAGGCAGCCGTGCAACAGATGACTTTATATCTGAGAGGTTTGTACTTCAGAAAAGTTACAGGATGAACCACAGCCAGGTAACGCTCGACACAGATCAAAGAATGAAACACAGGGCGACTGGTAAAGAACAGTCCAAATAAAGCCAATGATAAAGTATTGAGACTTGAAAACCAAGTTATCAGTATAGAAAACATACAATTGACACATTGACCGATCTCACAGATGGTGAGATTAAAAATAAAGAACTCTGATGCAAGCGCATTTGTCTTGATGATGAACCATATAACATAAGCGTGTGCTGGAAGACCAAAAAGGATGTTGATGATGTAGCAACAAATTTCCAGACCGAGCAGGAACCCAGTGGAAGTTGTGGTTTCTTCAGGTGTGGTGAAGTTCACTGTAGAGTTATTCATGTTCTCCTGGATTATCAGGTCAGAAATATAATGATCAGTCTAGAAGATTTAGAAATATCAGATTATTTATATTGTATAAAACAATGTCAACATTGGCCATTATACATTTTCAATTATTAAACAACAGGTACATTTACAATAAATTCCTGGTCGTGGTCCTTTCAGGTTTCAAATTTAAATCAAGGCAATGCATGTACAAGTAAAAATACAGGTCAATTTGATACGAAACATTTCATGGCAGTATTGAAATAAACAATGTGGTCTTCTGAATATCGTACGACTTTAAAAGGGTTTTGATTTGAAAGATTCATCCACAATCTGCATCATATTTCCTTTAGGTTTCAAGTAAACACTTTATTCTGCTCAATAGATCAACAAATAACTCTTATTTTACAGATTTACTAACACATCTGAAATAAATGTGATACTTATAAATGAAAGTTAAAATAATAGTTGTCACCTGAAAAGAAGCTCAGTCTTTCTGGATTGATAATAACCTCTCGTGTGTTTGGACACTTCAAAATATAAGTGTCAATATGTGAAATGCTACAAGTCATATAAACCATCAAATATGTAAATATGTTTTTAAATAAAACTGATAGCCTGAATGAACTTTTGAACAGCATGTTCAATCACTTAACCTATACATTTAAATGATTTATAACCATTGTAAAATATCTATGTTGATAAGTGTCTTATGTGACATGATCAATTTATTTTACAAAGATTCATTGAAGCAAATAGTTCACACACAAAAAAAATTTGACATAATAACAGAATAAACTGTTCTTCTTAAACAGGTTTCAAGTAAACACGTAATTTTGCTCAAAAGATCAATAAAGAACTCTTACTTTACAAAATAAATAAAACATTTGAAATAAATGTGATACTTCTGTTTGTCATTTAGCAGAAAAACATTAATGAAAGTTTTAGTTGTCACCTGAAAAGAAGCTCATTCTGGATTGATAAAAACCTCTGGTGTGTTTTGGACACTTCAGAATATAAGTGTCATGTGAAATGCTTATATAAATGCTTTATAAGTCATATAAACCATCAAAAATGTAAATATGTTTTGAAAAATGATGTGCCTGCAGCCTGAAAATAAACTGATAGCCTGAATGAACTTTTGAACAGCTTGTTTATTAATAACTTAACCTACATTTAAATACGATATTTATGTTGATAAGTGTCTTATGGGGCGTTTCCAACTCATTATATAAAGATTAATTGAAGCAAATAGTTCACTTTAAAAAAAAACATTTAAAATGTATGGTACAAAGTTAAAATTCATCGATTTTAAATTAGGTTTGATTGTTTATTGGCAACACAAACAAAAGCACTGTAAATAATGATATTATTTTCATCAACCCCCTGCAATTCCTCCAAAAACCATGGGTTCGCAAACCCCATTTTGTTTATTTATTTTATTTATGCGTTTGCAGACACTTTTAAAAGCGACATAAAGTGCATTACACGCTATACATGTTTTTATCTGTACTTGTGTTCCCTGGGTTCAAACCCGTGACCTTTTGCAATGCAAGTTATGCTCTACCACTGAGCTATACAGGAACACTAGGAGCTATTTTGGGAAACCCTGTTCTATGGGATCGTGAAACACCTTTATATATCTTTAAAATAAAATATATCTTGTTAGATTTTTTATTTAGATTTTTCATTATTTATAAATATGTCATGATGTAATTGTAATTATTATAATTTTTTTTTCATTAAATCACAAACCCCCTGCAATTCCTTTAGGAAGCCCTGTTCTATGGGATCGTGAAGCACCTTTATTTATATTGTTAAAATAAAATATATCTTCCTTGTTAGTTTTTTTTATTTAGATCTTTATTATTCATTTAAATTTCATCATTTAATTGTAATTGATAGTTTGTTCTTCAACTCACAAACCCCATGCAATTCCTCTGTGAACCCCATTTTGGGAAACCCTGTTCTATGGGATCTTGGAGAACCTTTTTATATCCTTAAAATAAAATATATCTTTCTTTTTAGTTTTTAATTTAGATTTGTATTTATTTATTTACCTGCTTGGCATGATTTAATTATAATTTATTGTTATTTTTATCAATTCAGGAACCCCCTGCAATTCCTGCGCAAACCACATGTATCATAAAGCAATTTTATTTTTAACAGAGTAAGAAATTTCAAGTAGGCCTATATAAGCATTTATATTATAGTAAAGTTTGGAAAATGACCAATAAATATAAATGAATGACCAATAAATTTATAAATATATATATAGAAATTCACATTTTCAGAGATTTAAGTATATATTTAAAAATTGTGTGAACGCAAATACTTCTGTGTAATGATGAGATGTTTAAGGAAACAATCTATTTGGACACAAACAGGTGATGCTGGGTCATTGATGAAGCGCTTTATTGAAGAAAAACAATAGCATTGCATAATGAAAATAGCATAATAGTAGGATTTAATAGACCCTTTTACTGTTTGTACACAATGATGACGTGGCAGCGTATGCGCGCGCATTTAGGCAACAGAAGTATCGTAAGAATCAAAAGTGAAGCAACACAAACAGTAAGTTATTTAAAAAAAGTTGACTTAATGAACATTTTCAACACAGCTACCAGATCCGTGTACTATAGGGGAGTGGATAGAAGACGTTAGCAGATGGCCAAAAATAAAGTTGCCAGATACATATATACGTATATTAGTATATTATATTTGTGCAACCAAACGCAACAACCAGACAATTTGATGCTGGGAAACCGTTTTAATAAACTTTCTGAGTTGCTACCACGTTAGAACCAATGGGGAATAACACCACTTCCGTTGCCCAAATGCGCGCGCAGGCTATTTGATCACGTGAGCTGTAAAAGGGTCTATAATGGAAGCAATCAGTATGCAAAATAAGGTTCAGAAACTTCTTCATTTACTAAAACATCACGATGCATATGTTATAGAGAACAGAGTAAGGTCAGTTTACCAGCACGGTGCAGATAAAGAACAGGCTGAACAAAACCAGCAAGAACATAACAAATCAAACCAGAATACCAAAATCCATTAATAAACCCTGTTTTCAATATCATAAATATTCCCAAAATAATATAAGGGACATATGTGATAAATGTGGTTACAGTAATTATGAGAATGAGATGAAACGCTCTTCTCTTCATGTTGTTTTCCTCCTCTCTCTCTCTCCCTCTCTCTCCTGGTCCTGACTGCTTCAGAGCTCTGAGAACAGCCAAACAACAAAACAACTGAATGGAGAGAAGGACCAAAAACTGAAGCGAAAAGAAAAGTATATAAATCTCAATTGGAAATAAGACCATTAGGAGTAAACAGCACAAACATGAGCCGAGACAAATGAACCAGGCCACAGCAGAGCACATCAGTCTGTATCTGAGAGGTTTGAACTTCAGAAAGGTTACAGGATGAACCACAGCCAGGTAACGCTCGAAACAAATCAGACATTCAAACAGAGGACGACCTGTGACGATTAATCCTTGCAAAAACAATGATAATTTATAGAGCCAAGAAATAGAAATTGACATTACGAATAAAAAACAATCCAGACAGATTCCAATCTCACAAACTGAGAGGTTGAAGATGAAGAAGTCGGATGCAATTCCCTTTTTTGTTCCTGTCATGATGAGATAGATCACATAGGAGTGTGTAGGAAGACCAAACAAGACACCAAAACTGTACACACAAATCTCCAGACTGCTTATTTTCCCAAGAGAAAGAGTTGTGGAGTTACTAGATGCTCCAAAGTTCACTGTACAGTTATCCATCTCCTCCTGATTTATCTTCTCAGCTCAGAAGCTAAAAGTAAAATTCTTAAAGTAAAATTTCAATTTAAAAAATTCTATTTAAAACTGGCTGATTTGTTACAGATTCAAATTTGACACATTTATTTAATGACCCTTACCTTAAAAACAGTGACTGAAACGGCAGGATAAATCTTAAATTGTAATGTTAATTTTATATTAAGTTCTTTGAAGGTTTGAAAAAGTAAGTAAGGGCTCGAGTTGAATCTCTCCCTTGAGTCTCTGTTTAGATAAATTAATTTACAATTTACCCACTTAGATTATATAGGGCGGGCAAACTAATAAAAGAGTTTATAAATGGTCTGTCAAATCTCTTAAAAGAAGGATGTCGTCACCTAAACAAAATCCAACACCTGCAACGCACATAAAACACCTAAAATGCAAATGTTTAGACCTGACATTTAAAAATAATCAAAAATATGATAGATATGTGTGTTATAACAAGAACGCAAGTTTGTTATTTTAAAATTACAAATCAGCCTATAACCTTTTCATGACACCATTAAATACTTTATTGACATGCAAAGTTAAAGTACTATAGATCAACAAAATGTAAAACAGAAGTTGTTCTGTGCCGAATTAAATATCACAATGCAGTTTTATGGAGAACAGAAGCAGCTGAGTTTTCCAGCTCGGTTCAGATAAAGCACAGGTTGAACAAAACCACACAGAACAAAACAAATCAAACCAATAAGCCACATTGCCTCAGCAAGATCAACTGTCAAAATATAAGTGTCACTATGTGAAATGACAAAAGTCATATAAACCATCAAATATGTAAATATGTTTTAAAAAATGGTGTTAAATAAAACTGAAAGCCTGAATGAATTTTTGAACAGCTTGTTTAATCACTTAACCTACCTTTAAATGGTACATTTATAACCATTGTACAATATTTATGTTGATAAGTGTCTGTGACATGATTAATTCATTATACAAAGATTAATTTAAGCTAGTTCACACTTTTTTATATAAAAACATTTAAAATGTATGATACACAACTTTAAACTTTGGCAATTGACTGTCAGCCAAACATCTGGAGACAATTTGTCACCAACCGGTCCAGATCTATTTAAGAAAATTTAATTGCAAAGCTAATTTAAAGTCATCGATTTTAATTATTAATTAGGTTTTATTGTTTATTGGCAACACAAACAAAAGCACTGTAAATAGTGATAAAATTTTCATCAACCCCCTGCAATTCCTCAACAAACCACCAGGGGTTCGAATATATATATATATATATATATATATATATATATATATAGTTAATTTTTATTTAGATTTTTCATTATTTATTATGTCATGATAAAATTGTAATTTATTGTTTTTCATCAACTCACAAACCCCCAGCAAGGAAACCCTGTTCTATTGGATCATAAAGCACCTTTATATATCTTAAAAATAATATATATCTTTCTTGTTAGTTTTTTATTTGGACTCTTTATTATTCATTTACAATTCATAATTTAATTGTAATTGATTGGGGATTTTTTTCAACCCCAATTCCTCTGTGAACCCCATTTTTGGAAACCCTGTTCTATGGGATCTTGAAGCCCCTTTATATATCCTTAAAATAAAATAAATCTTTCTTGTTAGTTTAGATTTGTATTTTTTTTTACTTGTCATGATTTATTGTAATTGATTGTTATTTTTATCAACTCATGAACCCCCTGCAATTCCTCCGCAAACCACCAGGGGTTCACAAACCCCATTTTGGAACCCTGTTTTATGAGAATGCGAAGCACTTTTATTTTAACAGTGTAAGAAATGTTTGTGACTGCGTGAATTTCAAGTAAGCCTATATTAGCATTTAATATTAGAGTAAAGTTTGGAAGAAATTATTACATGAATGACCAATTAATATTCAGTCTTTGGAAACTGTTGCCACACAGAAATTCAAATCAGAGATTCAAGTATACATTTTAAATTGTGTGAATGCAAATACTTCAATCTGTGTCATGATGAGATGTCAAATTTAAGGAAACAATCTCTGTGGACACAGTGCACAAACAGGTAGCAGCAAGTGCTTTATTGATGAAAAACAAATTCCATAATAAAAATGTCATAATAATAGGATTCAATAATGGAATTCAATCAATACACAAAATAAGGTTCAGTAACTTCTTCATTTACTAAAACATCACAATACATATGTTATAGAGGACAGAGTAAGGCGAGTTTACCAGCACGGTGCAGATAAAGAACAGGCTGAACTAAACCAGCAAGAACATAACAAATCAAACCAATAAACCAAAATCCATAAGTAAACCCTGTTATCAGTATCATTAATAGTCCTGATATAATATAAGGCATATATGTGATCAATGTGGTTACAGTAATTATGAGAATGATATGAAATGCTTTTCTCTTCATGTGGTTTACCTCCTCTCTCTCTCTCCCTCTCTCTCCTGGTCCTGACTGCTTCAGAGCTCTGAGAACAGCCAAACAACAAAACATCTGAATGGAGAGAAGGACCAAAAACTGAAGGGCAAGAAAAAGTGTATTCATTTCAGTGGGAAAAAAGACCACAAGGATTAAACAGCACAAACATGAGCCTAGACAAATGAACCAGGCCACAGCACAACACATCAGTCTGTATCTAAGAGGTTTGTACTTCAGAAAGGTTACAGGATGAACCACAGCCAGGTAACGCTCGACACAGATCAGACACTGAAACAGAGGACGACCGGTGATGATTAATCCTTGCAAAAACAAGGATAATTTATAGAGCCAAGAAAAAGAAATTGACAGTATTAACAAAAATCCATCCAGACAGATTCCAATCTCACAAACAGAGAGGTTGAAGATGAAGAAGTCGGATGCAATTCCCTTTTTTGTTCCTGTCATGATGAGATAGATCACATAGGAGTGGCCAGAAAGAACAAACAGGACACAAAAACTGTACACACAAATCTCCAGACTGCTTATTTTTCCAAAAGGAAGAGTTGTTGAGTTAGTAGATGCTCCAAAGTTCGGTAGAGTTATCCATCTCCTCTTGATTTATCTTCTCTGCTCAGTAGCTAAAAAACAGAAATAGTCATCTACAGCAGTATACAATATAAAAAACATATCACAAAGTCAAAGCAGGCAAATAAAAAAAATGTGACCCTGTATGTGAAATTCAGGTTAAAGTCTCATAATGATGAGATTAGGAGCATCAAAATTTGATTTCAATCTTTGACAATATCATTGACTCAATATTAAAGATGTCAAGGTTATATTTTTTTTACAGAATGATCTTTACATAATGTATGAATTTATTTAGAGTAGTCAAAGAGTCACAATAAATTATCCAAAAGGACTTTATATGATGGGTTTTAATTTATCGTTGTTTTAAGCTATTGCTGAGTCAAATATAAACATTTTCTGTATTTTTAACAGTGTATTCAACTCGTAACATAAAACATTGGATGAGTAAATATTGAAGGCAAAAAAAATTTAAAAGGTTCAAGCTCTGAAAGAACATGTAATTGAAATATAAATGTACCTAAATATGGATTTTTATTTGAAACCCAGCAAACAGTTTTGCATTTAAAACACGTCTGGTAGCTGTCCATTCACACCCAAGACGTTTAGGCTAAAAAGGGGGAAATTTGGGCTGTCAGTGAAAATTTAAGAGATGTCTGTCCATAAATTAAAAATAAATAAAACCAAACACCTTGTAATCACTGTTGACTTTGCTTACATGATGGATTATTAAAATTAAAATAAAATTATTTTGGCCAAAAAAGACAAATTTAAGTTCATTTATTTTGGAAAGAATTGAGTTACTTATAGCTGGAATAATTCGGGGCTAACCTGCAATACCCTGTAAAAATGTCAAATCAACATATATTTTTATGTTCCTTTAACTTAAATTAAGTTAAAGAATTTCAGTTTGAGTAGGTTGAATTGACTTCATGCTGCTTTTCTCCAGTTTAGACGATGAAATGATGCTGGGAAGCGATTCGTGTTTAATAGTATCGAAACAATTTCTGAATTTTATAAAAGCCATTCACAGATTAAGTTGATTTAATAAGAAGTGTTCTTAAAGTAACATTTCTATTTAACAATTATATTTAAACTGGCTGATTTATTTTACACATTTCTCTTTGTCACAATTATTTAATTAACCTTACCTTTAAATACAGTGACTGAAACAGCAGGATAAATCTTAGATTGTAATGTTAATTTTATATTAAGTTCTCTGAAGGTTTGAGAGGAAAATGCTCATCTTCTGTATCCTGGCATAATCTTCTCCTTCATCAATCCCATGCTAGGTAAAAAGGGCTTGAGTTGAATCCCTCCCTCGAGTCTCTGTTTAGATAAATTATTTTACTATTTACCTAGATTATATAGGGCGGCAAACCAATAAAAGAGTTTATGAATGGTCTGTCAAATCTCTTACAAAAGAAACAAAATCCAGCACCTGCGACGTACATTAAACATCTACAATGCTAATGTTTAGACCTGACATTTAAAAATGGCAGAAAATATGATAGATATGCGTGTTATAACATGATGGCAAGTTTTACTAACACATCTGAAATTCATTTGAACAAAATGTGATATTGCTTTTTATCAGAAACAAAAATAAATAAAAGTTAAAATAATAGTTGTCACCTCAAGAGATGCTCAGTCTTTCTGGATTAATAAAAACCTCTGGTGTGTTTTGGATACTTCAGAATATAAGTGTCAATATATGTGTGAAACATTAAATGCTACATATATAAAATATCAAATATGTAAATATGTTTTAAAAAATTATGTTAAATAAAAATGATAGCCTGAATGACCTTTTGAAAATTTTTTTTCATTCAATCTATCTTTAAATTGTACATTTATAACCACTGTACAATATTTATGTTGATAAGTGTCTTATGGCATATGTCCAATTTATTACACAAAGATTAATTGAACAAATGTACAGTTCACGGTTTTATTTAGTAACAACTAACATTTAATATTTATGATACACAACTTTAAAGGTTGGCACAATCATATGTTTGGATAGTCTGTATTTAAGAAAATTAATCTAAAATTGTGTTAATAAAATCATAAATTTAAATTATGAATATAAATTTGATTTGAATGTTTATTGGCAACACAATAATCATCACTTAAAAAGTGAATGTCTGCCCTATCTGGATGTATGTAAATGTTTGATTCTTTATGTAACATCACACCTGAGATGCAAATAGTCTATGTAAGTGACAAACATGGTATTTTAATAGTTGACAGAGTAAACATCACTACAATGATCTGTGGCAGTACTTTACAAAAACAACATGACCTTGTGTCAAAGAGATTGTTTTTATTAAAAATAAACCACTGATAGTACAAGAACAAGATTTGCATATTTAAATATTTTTTCAAAACAAAACTGAACTCTATACTCTATTGATTTAATAACGTTCTGCATTTTGCACCCCTCTCTCTCACAAACTAAATTGGGTGACAAACAAACCCAAGACCTGTTGCTTCTTACAGCCTTCTTATGCTTTATTTTACACATTACACATTTTATGGTGTTTTAGAAACAAAAAGCTAATTAAATCTTATTTCACTTATTAAGACAAAATCTTAGACAGCATTGAAAAACTTTTCAACTAAAAGTTAATATTTAAGATCTCTCACTATTTTTAGATCATTAATTAAATTTCATGAGATTATCAGGTTACAGCCTCCACTTGCATTTTTAAACTAAAATCAAAAGTAGTACTGGTTAAAAAAAATAAAGCAACCATGTGGAAGAATAAAAATATGGTTTAGTCCACAAACTACATGAAAAAGTTCCCTCCTCCTCCTGATGCTTTAAACTCTGCCTGTAATTCAACACAGGTGTTTGTAATTAAAGATCAATTAGTGTGGCAATAAAACTTGGCTTGGTTTGTAAATGTGATTTTATGTGGCCTGTATATTTAAATTATTTTTCAAATAGGGTGTAAGAATGTCAGGTTTCAATGCAATAGAAAATAATTATAATTACTAGTTTATTTAATCAGCAAATAATGCTATATGAATTGCAATGCATGTTTTTTTTTAACTAAGCGCAAATATTTTTTTTCCAAAATTGCAATGTAGCCTACACTGATATCGAAAAGAGCAGTGGTCCAAGCACAGAGACTTGAGGCACCCCGGTATCGAGACACATGAAAATCTCCAGTTGCACATGATTGAATTAAGTTTTCTTAAAATGATTTTTCTTAAAGAAAATGTTGGATCTACGCAATTTAATTATGTACACCAGTTCAGCGTGATTGAATCAAGTTTTCTGAAAACCGATGTCATGGAAAGTTGTATTATAGTCACAAAAATCTTGATTAATTTATTAAATAAATTTTGCTTGTTTTCGTGCCTTGAGTATGAATGTTTTTTCTGTGTTACTCAGCACAAATTTTTCTAAATAGTTTTTTGTGTCCGTGGCATAACTTTTTTTCGTGTCATTTTATCTATTGTTTTCTCTTTTTTCTATTTTTAAATCATTGTCACTTGCGGTTGGTGTTAGATTTGGCGTTTGAGTTAGGATGTCTAAAAATGTAATTCTAACCCCAAGCGACAATGGTAAGAAAAAAATAAAAAACAATGAGAAAACAATACAAAAATTGACACGAAAAAGAAAGAAATTTATAGAAATTCGTGCTGACACAAAAAGACATTTGTGTTCAAGGCACGAGAAAAAGCTGAATTTCGTGTCATGGACACAAATAAATTAATCAAATTTTTGTGACTATAACACAACTTTCCGTGAGATCAGTTTGGATCTGTGACTGGTGACTTTTTTCTTTTATTGGGACCACACACTGTCAAAAATAATAGTCCCTCAGCTTTTAAAAACGTATAGCTTTGCACCTAAAGGGTTATAAATATCTCAAAGGTACAAGTTGGTTCCAAATGTATACATATCTGTGCCTGATGGTACATACCAGGACCGTTTTAAAGGGCACCGCCCCAGGCACATATTTGACCCTTTTTTCTGACAGTGCCGTGATTAGAAAACTACTTGTTGGTTATAATATTTCTGTCGATACTTTAATGCACTACTTTAGCAACTGCAGTTTTGATAAATGTCAATTTTGTATGTTAAAGCTGCAGTTCGTACAAAAGATGGGCAGTTTTCCATTTCGATAGAGATATACACCAGGCTGCACAAAACCTGCCAGAATTAAACATGAAAAACTAGCAGACTTAAAATTTGAAACATCCTCTCCCAATAAAACACTGAGGCATCCTAAAACAATAGAAGGGACGAATAGGATAAGCACGGTTATTGTAACTATTATAATGCTTTTAAATGCCTTCGCCTTCATGGTGTTTTCCTTCTCTCTCTCTTTCACTCGCTCTCCCGGTCCCGACTGTTTCAGAGCTCTGAGAACAGCCACACAACAGAACATGTTTATAAAAAGATAAAGCAAAAACTGAACCAGTAAACAATATACATAACTGTCCTCGTGTGCAGTTACAGTAAACAGGCTAAACAAACAGGAGGTGAGACAAATGCTCCAGACAGCAGCGCAACAGGCCACTTTATATCTGAGAGGTTTGTACTTCAGAAAGGTTACTGGATGAACCACAGCCATGTAAAGCTCCACACAAATCAGACACTGAAACAGAGGACGACCGGTGGTCAGCAATCCTATTGAGAATTTCCCCCATGCAAAGAGCTGTGAAAACTTCATCTCTAGTAAATTAATGAAAGATGATATAGAAATAATGACCTCACATACAGAGAGATTGAGATGTGTAAACTCCAATTCAGTTTTTTTTCCTTTTACAATAAGCCACAAAACACAGCCGTGTATCAAAGGCCCAAATATGAAGTTGAAGCTCTGCGTGAAAATCTTGAGAAAGTCCAATTGAGTTGTTGAGACTGATGTAACGTTTGCTTGAGAAATGCTGGAGTTCTCAAATCCGGTCATGTTTCTCTTCTGAACGCTAAAGAAAATAGAAAAACATTTTTTATAATTAAAACATGAAAGTATACGACGTGCCAGATTAAATAAAATACTGTAAGGAATGATCATGTAAAAGTTCCTAACCTGTTTAAATAATTCCTCAAATCATCCACATGTACGTAGAATTCTCTGAAGGTGTTTTGCAAACTGACATGACTCGCATTATAATATATACATACATCACACTGGACGTGACACATGCAAATATCATAGACAGATCAATTACCATAGCTAAAAATACAAGGGAGAGTCTCTACTCCCCTGTATTCTTAAACCTGATCTCACGAATTTCTGTGGTATAGTCACAGAATATTTTGCTAATTTTTCCGTTGCATTGTCACGGATCTCCAAATTTTTCCATGGCCGTACCATGGACTTTCTTTTCCATGTCGTTGTTACTCAACAGTTTTGTCCTATTTTCTTACCATTGTCGCTTCGGTTTAGGGTTAGTTTACATAAAATGACATCCTTACCCAAACCCAACTCTAATGCCAGGTGACAATGGTTTAAAATATAAAAGAATAAATCAGAAAAAATTATATAAACCAATAATTAAAGTGACATCCTAACGCAAACACCAAATCTAACCCTAAACCAAAGCGACAATGGTTTAAAAGTAGGAAAAAGCAGTTGAGTAACCAATCCGTGACAATGACACGGAAAAGAAGTCTGTGGTACAGCCACGGAAAAATTCGGAGATCCGTGACAATGAGACGGAAAATTAGCAAAATATTCCGTGACTATATCACGGAACTTTGTGAGATCATGTTGGTATTCTTGTATATCAATAGATATTATACACTGTTTGAAATATTGGTCAAAAATGCTCCCTAGATATTACTGGGGCAGAACCCTTTCAAAAAGTACACCTTTCTACACAATGATTGCGCATTAGTACCTCAAAGATACATATTAGTACCAAATTAGTACCTAAATGGTACACATTAGGATCTTTTTAAGGGAAAGGGGGGTGAGCGGGGCACAAACTAATGTGAGGTTAATTGTAACACGACTACTTTACATATTTATGCAGGGTTGAGCAATCTGTGCTTTTGGTCTTTTTCTCTTACTGTCAGAAGATGATCTGTTTTGAATTTGTGAAAAGTTTTTATGTGTTTTGGTTAAGATATTAAACAAAGTGTTTTAGAGGCATAAAGTAAATTTCATCTTATGTTTTTTCGATTTCTGAGTTGGGTAACCAAATACAACCTTATATTATTATTTAAATCATTTTCTTTTTACATAAAATATTCATCATTTTGAAACATGTCAGCAAATCCTAGTAACCAATAGCTGGAACTAAAAACTTTTTACACAGTGCGGTTAGGTGTAACACAATTTAACCTCAGGTATACAATGATAATGAAATAAAAACAATGTAAAAAATATGATTAATCAAAATGATAATTGTTAATAAAATATCAAGTAGGTCATTCAGGGTATCCTGGAGAGGTGACGTCTCCGAACCCCAACGTCTCGATACCGGGGTGCCTCAAGGCTCCGTGCTTGGACCACTGCTCTTTTCGATATACATGACGTCCCTGGGTTCTGTCATATAAAAACATGGCTTTTTCTACCACTGCTATGTGGATGACACTCAATTAACTTGTCATTCCACCCTGATGACCCCACGGTTTCTGCCCAAAACTCAGGATGTCCCTCCTGAGGGACATCTCACTGTGAATGAAGGATCACCACCTCCAGCTTCAGATCATCTGAACCAAAGATTCATCACAACCTTTCCATTCAGCTAGGTTCCCCGACCATCACACCATCCAGGAAAGCCAGAAACCTGGGAGTGGTCATTTATAATCAGCGTAGTTTCACGGCCCATGTTGCCAGCACCACCCGCCCCATTACTCACACAAAATAAACCATTTCAGGACATTTTTGCTTCTGAATATAACACATCTGTCTATATCTATATTTATTACATGGTGCTCTAGAATGCATAATTCTGATTGGCCCGTAGCAACATTCTAATATTCCCAGATAAAAAGAAGTCTGTCATTATGTCTGTCTGTCTATACAAAGAGAGAAGATAAACCACTGAGGCTCGATATGATTTTTTCTTTATTTGTTGCAATATTATTTTTATATTTCAATGGTCCCTAGCACTGGGGTGATACATTTTCAGAAGGTAGACCTTTGTACCCAAAAAGTGCACATTTGTATGTCAAATGTACATATTGGTACCAAATGTATACATATATGTACCTATGGTGCATATTAGGACCTTTAAAAGAGGTTCTGGCCCGGTGACGGCTAGATACCATTTTTTGACCATTTTATCTGACAGTGTACTCACACCACACAATTCATTTCAGGACATTTCTACTTCTGGATATTACATAAACCGATTTATCTACAGTTTATCTATAGTTATTACACAGCGCCTTAAAATACTTAATACTGATTGACCAGTAGCAACAGAAATCAGATGTCTGTTGATGTCTTGTATTTTTAGCTGGTAACTGATCTGTGTATGATATTTGCATTTGTCCAATCTAATGTATTTATATCCAACGTCTCATTACCGGGGTACCTCAAGGCTCCGTACTGGACCACTGCTCTTTTTGATATACATGACATCCCTGGGTTCTGTCATAAAAAGCTCTGCTCTTAGCCTACTGGGTCAGCACCCCCTACCTTTACTTGCTTATACACCCTCATGTACCCTCTGGATCCCTGCGCTCTGTCACTGAGTGACAGCAAAGCATTTATGAAGCCACAACATGCACAACCTTGAGGTGGATGGGCTACAACTGCAGAAGACCCCACTGGGTACCACTGATCTCCACAATAAGTAGGAAAAAGAGGCTACAATTTGCACACCAAAATTGAACAGTTGAAGACTGGAAAAATGTTGCCTGGTCTGATGAATCTTGATTTCTGTTGAGACATTCAGATGGTAGAGTCAGAATTTGGCGTAAACAGAATATGAACATGGATCCATCATGCCTTGTTACCACTGTGCAGGCTGGTGGTGGTGGTGTAATGGTCTGGGGGATGTTTTCTTGGCATACTTTAGGCCCCTTAGTGCCAATTGGGCATTGTTTAAATGCCACAGCCTACCTGAGCATTGTTTCTGACCATGTCCATCCCTTTATGCCCACCATGTACCCATCCTCTGATGGCTACTTCCAGCAGGATAATGCACCATCTAAGCTTGAATCATTTCAAATTAGTTTCTTGAACATGACAATGAGTTCACTGTACTAAAATGGCCCCCACAGTCACCAAATCTCAACCCAATATAGAATCTCTGGGATGTGTTGGAACGGGAGCTTTGTGCCCTGGATGTGCATCCCACAAATCTCCATCAAATGCAAGATGCTATCCTATCAACATGGGCCAATATTTCTAAAGAATGCTTTCAGCACCTTGTTGAATCAATGCCATGTAGAATTAAGGCAGTTCTAAAGGCGACAGTATTAGTATGGTGTTTCTAATAATCCTTTAGGTGAGTGTATATGGCTGTTCTTGTGTTGGACAAAAGCGTCTACCAAATGTAAATGTCTGTTATTCCCAGATAAGAGCACCTGAAATCTATGTCTGCATGCAGAGAGAGAAGATAAACCACTTATGCTCAACACATTTATTTGTATTTATTGCAATGTTTTTTTTTATACAGTATATAAAAGACATTTTAAAAATACAGATGCATGATTTTTAAACTACCACTTCTTTCAAAATTCCTTATATTTTCTGCAAAGTTATGTGCATTTGAGCACTTTAAAAATAGTTGGTTCAACTTACAAAGTGAGTTACCTGATTGCCTTAAAATTTTGAGTTGTCATATTTAAAAATATGAGTTGAAACAATAATTTTACTAAACTTTCTGAGTTAACTAATATGTTTTAGATAAATTAACTTGGATTAACTTGATTGTAAATTATTAAATTAACTTGCATTTATTTAAGTTGAACCAAGAAATCTTTTTTACAGTGAGTGGACATACAGTGAGGTCAGTACTCAAACCTTTATAACAAAATGCTAAAACTCTTGAGTTCAATCTAACACAACTACCTTAAATATTCAATAGAAATGTTGTCAAAAAAGAGGAGTGAAGAAATAAATTTCACATTTCAGAAAGTAATTATGTACTTCATTAAATTACATAAAGTATGGAACATGCAATGCCAGCACCATCACTAATTATGTCTAGAAACTAATGATTAAAATTTGAATGCTACTTTTGTATTTTGAAGCTGCAGTTCGAACAGAAGGACAGTTTTCCATGTCGATAGAGATACAAACCAGGTGGCACAAAACCTGCCAGAATTAAACATAAAAAACTAAAAGATGAAAAATATGAAACATCCTGTTTAGAAAAACCAAAGAGACATTGTGTGATAATAATAGGGATATATAGGAAAAGCACAAATAAGGTAATTATTGAAATGTGTTTAAATGCTTTTGCCTTCCTTTGGTTTTCCTCCTTTCTCTCTTTCCCTCTCTCTCCCGGTCCTGACTTATTCAGAGCTCTGAGGACAGCCACACAATAAAACATGTTTATAAAAAAATAAAGGATAAACTGAAACAGCAAAAAATATATAGAGAGTTTATCATGTGCAATCATGGTAAACACACAGGATCCAAGACAAATGATCCAGGTGACTGTGGAGCAGATCGCTTTATATCTGAGAGGTTTGTACTTCAGAAAGGTTACAGGATGAACCACAGCCAGGTAACGCTCAAAACAGATCAGAGACTGAAACAGAGGACGGCCGGTGGTCTGCAGTCCTACTGAAAATCTCCACTCTGCGTAGAGCTGTGGAAACTTCATCTCCAATAAATACAAAAGATAAGTCATAGAAATAATGGTCTCACATACAGAGAGATTGAGGAGTAGAAACTCAGATGCTATTCTTTTTTCTTTTACAATAAGCCACAGAACACAGCCGTGTATCAAAGGCCCAAATATGAAGTTAAAGCTCGTCGCGAAAATTTCTAGAAGGCCTCCTTGAAATGTTGACTCTGATGTAACGTTTGCTTGGAGATCCACCGGAGATACGCTGGAGTTCTCAAATCCTGCCATTTTTCTCTTTTGACCGCTAAAGAAAATAGAAACAAACAATATTTCAAAATGAAATGAACAGCTGTAAGCATATAATGCAGCAAAAGTAAAAGAATTAAAGCATAAAAGGTGTTGCACCGGTATGAATGATTTCTCAAACTCTGGAGATGTTTTGTCGACTAACACAACTCTCAATAGGATACAGTACAGTATATACATACATCACACTGGACGTGACACATGCAAATAAACACAGATCATATACCAAAGTAAAAAATATGAGGGAGGAATCTTTGCTACACTTTATTTGTTTAGCCCAATCAATATATTACAGCTACACAAAATTATTTATTGAAAGACATGTTTGATGCTTCGGAATATCACATTAAAGAATTCATGACAAGGAGAGAGAGATAGATACTGTTGCCAGGTTAACAGACAGACAGACATACAGACAGACAGATAGAAAGGGAGACATACAGACATGGAGACAGATAGATAGCCAGACAGGGTGAAAGGCAGATATACAGACAGACAGAGGGACGGATAGACAGGGGGACAGATGGATAGATGCAGACAGACAGGGAGACAAACAGATATACAGACAAACAGAGGGACAGGCGAATGGATAGACAGACAGAGGGACAGATCAAATGATACAGACAGAGTGGGAGACAAATGGACAGGTAGACGGACGGACGGACGGATACAGACAGATACCCAGACAGGGTGAAAGACAGATATACAGACAGATGGATAGGCAAATGGATATACAGACAGATAGCCAAATAGGGTGAAAGACAGATATACAGACAGATAGAAAGGGAGACATACAGACATGGAGACAGATAGATAGCCAGCAGGGGCGTCGCACCCGTGGGGGATGTGGGTGTTTTAACACCCACACTTTTCCCGGTGAGAGTGTTCAACACCCACACTTTTTCTGCAGTTTTTCCGCAGTTTTGCTACAGTCGCTCCTTTTCTCTGGCCGCTCTTCTTCTCTGGTCCCTGTGTCTGCGCTGCGCTGCCTCATCTCCCCCCTCCCCTCTCAGACTGACACCGGCTTTGAGTATGACCGGCTGTTGATTGGCTGTTCTGCCTAAAGTCCCGCCTCTCTTGGTGTTTTAGATTTATCGGTCTGCTCGTGCTGAGGAGGCGGGGAACTACCTAACAGTATTATTTACATCTCGCTTTTCCAGGTATTTTGAGTGTTTATGCTTTCTAAGTTTAAAAAAAAAGATTGACATGTGTTTGAGAAGATGTTCTGTTTATGTTTTATTGACACGTCGAGTGTTTTCAGAAATATATTTAGTTTTTTAGACTCCTGCTAATTGGGATTATTATTAAGCAGCTAGCTAAATTCGGTTATATATGCAATGTAAAAAGTCACTGTTATGAAGAAGGCAGGGAATTGATGAGGAGGTATTTATGGCAGTGTTTATTGGGTTTATTGGTAGTGCAATTGATTTTTATATTTTGAGCATTTAATGTTGATTAGCTGACTTTGTGGTTACCTGTTGTGTTAAATTGTACCTGTTGAGCAGAAAAACTGAGAAATGTTGACATGATTATTTGCATACCTGTTGAAGAACTATGAAAGAAAAGTGTATATTATTTTAATGTTTAAAAACTGCAAATTGTTACATTATTTACACCACAGGAAAAAGCTTTAGGTGGCTGTTTTTATCACTCCTTTTCAGACGCAAGTAAGCAAAATTGAGCAGTCACAGTCCTCTCAGACCCATGTCACTATCAGGTTTTTTACTATCTTTTTTCAGTATTAAGATGCAGAAAAGAAAGAGGCAGGAGAAGATCGAAACCTTTTTTAAAAGAAATCCTGTAAGTGAAGTTGAACATTAAATAACAGTAGCCTATTTCCATTAGATATTGTTTGCATTTATTTCATGATATAACTTTTCAATATTCACTGAGGTTTGCTAGTGCCACGGCTGTAATTGTTTGATACTATTCCTTTACCACTGCACCCTTGTTTAGGAGAGGGAGTTGCTTAAGGCATCAGTTTTAAAGAGAACACAGGATGGTTCACAGGTAAGCAATAAAAAATGATTGTTACTGTTTGCGAAAGAGGTCTATGAAGGAATACAGGACATGTGTGTGTGTGTGTGTGTGTGTGTGTGTGTCTTAGGTGGTGCTTATTTCCATCCACGATGCACGTGTGTCTGGTGTGTTTACTGTATATCAAATTCAAAAATTTCATTTCAAACGTTTTGATTAGGGTGTATGTGAGGATGTGGCCAGATGTGAGGAAGACAGAGATGAAGAGGGAGAAAAAGGTAGACACGAAGCAGTCAGACACGAAGCAGTCAGACACGAAGCAGTCAGACACGAAGCAGTCAGACACGAAGCAGTCAGACACGAAGCAGTCAGACACGAAGCAGT
This sequence comes from Paramisgurnus dabryanus, assembly GCF_030506205.2. Lineage (NCBI taxonomy): Eukaryota > Metazoa > Chordata > Actinopteri > Cypriniformes > Cobitidae > Paramisgurnus > Paramisgurnus dabryanus. The sequence goes on along the minus strand of NC_133354.1, from coordinate 1,087,556 downwards.
CAGACCAGACGAAGGCAGACCAGACGAAGGCAGACCAGACGAAGGCAGACCAGACGAAGGCAGACCAGACGAAGGCAGACCAGACGAAGGCAGACCAGACGAAGGCAGACCAGAAGCCGGCAGACCAGAAGCCGGCAGACCAGAAGCCGGCAGACAAGAAGAACAGAGTAGAGGAGAGGTCAGAGAGGATAAGGATGAAGATGAAATGGTAGAGAGAGGAGCAGAGAAGTCAGACGTGGCTGTTACCCCCCATCAGTTCACTAAGCCCAATCAACCAGATCCAAAATTAATTGCTAAACAGTCCTTGCCCAAATATACTCTGAGTTTTCAAACTCAGTGGTACCAGAAATTTCCATGGCTCCATGTGGGTCCTGGTGTTGAGGGTGTATTGTGCTTTTACTGCTCAAAAGCCTTTGACTCTGTGACATCACCTCTTGCAAAGAATGCTGATTCAGCATTCATTTCATCTGGGTTTAAAAATTGGAAAAAAGCCCTTGAGCGATTTACTGTGCATGAGAGATCTGATAGTCATAAGACAGCCATGACAACGCACATTTATGAAAATCGATCAGTACAGGTCCAGCTATCTAGTGTGAGTGTGAAACAGCAAGAGGAAGCAAGGGGATGTCTACTCAAAATCATTGGTGCTGTGCAGATGTTGGCTAGGCAGGGCTTACCTTTTAGGGGCCATGAGTGTGGTGAGGGAAATTTTGAACAGGTCCTGAAGTACAAATCAGAGGATGACCCTTCTCTAACCAAGTGGTTGACAGGTGGTCGAAAGGATGTATATACTTCAGCTATGATTCAAAATGAAATCCTGACTTTGTTCAGCAGCATGATTATACGCGAAATAGTTGAAAACATCACATCACTTCCACACCTGCAGTACTCTGTGATGATGGATGGGACACGAGACGTGTCTGGAAAAGAGCAAGAGGCAGTGTGTTTAAGATATGTTGACAAGGATTTAGTCCCTCGTGAAGAATTTATTGGTCTTTATGAAGTTTCTTTGACAACAGGAGAAAATCTAGCAAAAGTAGTCATGGATGTTTTGAGGCGGCTAAACTTGCCTGTCACTGGGTTGCGTGGCCAAGCATATGATGGGGCTGCAAATATGGCTGGCAAATACAATGGAGCACAGGCCATTGTAAGAAAAATACAACCTCTGGCTCATTATGTTCACTGTGCTGCCCACTGTGTTAACCTAATTACACAGAGGTCCTGTACTGCCTCAGTATTCATCCGGAATTCTCTGGATTGGGTCAATGAGTTGGGTGTGCTGTTTGGGAAGTCAGGGAAACTGAAGGACATTTTTCAGGGAATTGCAAGGTCTGATGAGGGTGAGGGTCCATGTCACACTATAAGACCTCTGTGTCCAACAAGGTGGACGGTCCGCACTAGTGCCATCCGCACTGTGCTAAACCAGTACGAGTGCATAATCAAGGCTTTGGCTGAGATGGCAGTGAGCGAGTCTGATGTGGCTAGTAAGGCACAGGGGCTGTATGAGACATTTCAGCAGGGAAATGTTGTCCTTGGTCTTGTGTGTGCTTTAGAGATCACAGGGGAGTTGGAGGTTTTGAATATGTCTCTCCAGAGCAGAACACAGACCCTAGATGGTATGCTTTCAGCTGTTGCCTGTGTTAAGGAAAGTTTCAGCAAAAAGAGAAACACAGAGAGTTTTCAGGCTCTTTACACGAAAGCAACAAGGATGTGTGAGACACTCCATCTCACTCCTATTACCTCTCCTCGTGTCCGTATCCCACCTCAGCGCTTCACAGGTAGTGCTTCTGCACATGTACCTGTGTCCCCTTCTGACTTCTACAGGACTGAATTAGAGAAAGATTTGAGCAGGAGGGAATGCAAATGTTAAGGCACCTGGAACAAGTTCTCTTAACTGGAAAGATACACAGTGTTGTCCAACAGTACCCAGAAATCAACCCAGACATCCTTAAAGTTCAGCTTGCATTGTTCAGAATGAAGTACAGCTTCCAGTCTAGTACTGAAATTGTTGCTGTTCTTCAAGGGATGACCCCAGAGGTCCGTGGTCTCTTTGATCAAGTCGAAACAGTTGTCCGACTTCTCCTAGTTGTGCCTGTGTCATCAGCAGAGTCAGAAAGGAGTTTCAGCAGCCTCCGGAGGCTGAAAACATGGCTACGCAGCACCATGACCCAAACCCGCCTCAACAGTGTTGCTGTGTGCCATGTACATAAAGACATGCTGGACAAGGTGAACAGAAAAAAGATTGCTGAACAGTTTGTCTCCTGTAAGGAGGGCAGAAAGAGCACTTTCGGTTCTTTTAATTGAGAGGTAGTTGGTCATATGTTCATTGTTCAGTGGGTTGTTGTTGTTGGTTGCATTTATATATATATATATATGTGTTATTTGTATATTTGGAGTAACAAAAATATTTTCCCCCTGGGATTATAAAAGTATTTCTGATTCTTTAGCAAGTCTACTTGTGTATTTTCACAACTTAGTTGTTTTGACATATTTTCCATGTGTTCAGATTGTGTTTTTATACTTTTCTAGTATCACTCGTTTAAATGGGAAGCTCTTTATTTCTTGTATGTTATATATTTTGAACCCTTATTAATTAATAATAATAAGTTTTATTTATATAGTGCCTTTCCAGAGCCCAAGGACGCTTTACATCGAATAATTAACTCTTCTGTCATTGTATTTAGCGTTTTTATTGTTAATAAAAAACCACATCCATCCCCCACACTTTTGAAATGCTTGCTACGCCCCTGATAGCCAGACAGGGTGAAAGGCAGATATACAGACAGACAGAGGGACGGATAGACAGGGGGACAGATGGATAGATGCAGACAGACAGGGAGACAAACAGATATACAGACAAACAGAGGGACAGGCGAATGGATAGACAGACAGAGGGACAGATCAAATGATACAGACAGAGTGGGAGACAAATGGACAGGTAGACGGACGGACGGACGGATACAGACAGATACCCAGACAGGGTGAAAGACAGATATACAGACAGATGGATAGGCAAATGGATATACAGACAGATAGCCAAATAGGGTGAAAGACAGATATACAGACAGATAGAAAGGGAGACATACAGACATGGAGACAGATAGATAGCCAGACAGGGTGAAAGGCAGATATACAGACAGACAGAGGGACGGATAGACAGGGGGACAGATGGATAGATGCAGACAGACAGGGAGACAAACAGATATACAGACAAACAGAGGGACAGGCGAATGGATAGACAGACAGAGGGACAGATCAAATGATACAGACAGAGTGGGAGACAAATGGACAGGTAGACGGACGGACGAACGGATACTGACAGATACCCAGACAGGGTGAAAGACAGATATACAGACAGATGAATAGGCAAATGGATATACAGACAGATAGCCAAATAGGGTGAAAGACAGATATACAGACAGATAGAAAGGGAGACATACAGACATGGAGACAGATAGATAGCCAGACAGGGTGAAAGGCAGATATACAGACAGACAGGTGGACAGATAGACGGGGGACAGATGGATAGATGCAGACAGACCAGGAGACAAACTGATAGATACAGACAGGGAGACAGACAGATAGCCAGGCATGGTGAAAGACAGATATACCAACCTGATCTCACAAAATACGTGAAATAGTCACGCATTATTTTGCTCAGTTTTGCGTGACATTGTCACATATTTCCACCATATTACGTGCCCCTGACACGACTTTCTTTTCCGTGACAGTTTCACGTATTGGTTACTCAACTGTTTTTCCTATTTTCTTACAATTGTCGCTTCGGTTTGGGGTTAGAACAACTTTCTGTTACATAAAATGCAGGGGTGTCAGTTTGTGTTGAAAAGTGGTGGGGACAAAAGATCAAATGAAAAAACATTACAGCAGGACGGGAAAATATGAAATAACGGCACAACAAAAATAGACTGGTCAACAACACAAAACCCTCAACAATGTCGACTGCACATGTAACAGTACCTGCAACACCAGCTCAACCGAACAGTGTCACACAGTAGCGGAGTGGCCATCGGGAGAGTCAGGACATTTCCCGGTGGGCCGGTAGTGTTTTGAGGCTGCGGGCCGGTCTGATAATAGGTATTGCAAGTTATATAGCAACCCCGTCTGGTGGCCTGATGTGCGGCCGCTTCCCTCTGGTCAAACTGTGCAGCCTCTTTGCTCAACACAGTAGGCTATATAAGTGCTCAACCTGTTCGGCAGGTCCAACCATGTTTAGGATTTTTTTTAAATATAGGGGGAACATTGAACGGCCCCACTCCAAATTGCAGAGCCTGTCGGCCTTTGATGTAAAAAGCTGTGCGGCCGAACGCCTGTTTATTGCAGTACATATGCGGTCGGATTAATAATAGACGAGAGTATTCAACTGCAATATATAAATATCCTCACACCATTATTTTTCTCAAAACTTTGACGAAAACTATTTTCAAAGGAACTGTATTCTTACAGTTATTCAAAGATGCACAAATTATTCCGCATATGATTGAATATTAGACGAGAGTATATAACGGCAATGAACGTCTCATATGACAATAAATATCCACATATAACTTAAAAATTAAATGAATAAACAGACAAGGAAGCAGGATTGGCATGTAAATTGTATTATTATTAGGAATAACAGCAATATTACTGAAATAATCTCTGAGGTTTTTTTTTTTTTTTGTATTACCCTAGTTTTACTACAAATAGGCTACGAGACCTTTTTTTACCACGGTGGGCCGGTGGTACACGAAATTTCCCGGTAGATTTTTTGATACCAGTTGTACACTGCAAAAAATGATTTTCAAGAAAAAATGTTTTTTGTATTTTTGTCTTGTTTTCAGTAAAAATATCTAAAAAATCTTAAATAAAGATGCTTTCTTTTTTTTTGATGAGCAAAATGACCTAAGAAAATAAGTCTAGTTTTTAGACCAAAAATATAAATTTTAAGTGATTTTGTGCAAAGAAACAAGCAAAAAATAAATAAAATGTGCCAATGGGGTAAGCAAAAAAATCTTGAAAATTTTTCTTAAACACTAAATTCAGGAAAAATTCAAGAAAAAATTGCTTACCCCATTGGCATATTTTATTGCTTGTTTTATGTACAAAATCACTTAAATTTGATATTTTTTGTCTAAAAACTAGATAATAATAATAATAATAAATTTTATTTGTATTGCACTTTACATTGAACAATCTCAAAGTGCTACAGAATATCAGTCTAAAAAAACAGTCAACAGACAATCTAAAAAACAATCTAAAACAGACCAAAGGAACAAGAAGCAAAAAAGTTTAAAATATATAAAAAGCAGTTTAAAGGAAGGCTTTTTTAAAAAGAAATGTTTTTAAGTTTTTTTTTAAAACATCTATAGTCTGTGGAGCTCTCAGGTGGTCAGGGAGAGCGTTCCACAACCTGGGTGCAGCCGATGAGAAGGCCCTGTCACCCATGCTGCAGAGCTTAGTTCTGGGGATTTGAAGAGTGGTTGAAGTTGCTGACCGAGTACGTGAGGAGGTACGTAGGGTGAGAAGTTCTTTTAAATAAAGGGGGGCATGTCCATATATACACTGGTGGGTGAGAAGGGAGACCTTATATTCAATTCTGAGTGGGATAGGGAGCCAGTGAAGAGATTTCAGAATAGGAGTGATGTGGTCATGCTTACGCACCCTCATCAGGATCCTGGCAGCACTATTCTGTATATATTGAAGCCTCTGAGTGCTCTTGCCTGGGATCCCGATGAGGAGTGCATTGCAGTAGTCGAGCCTGGATGAAACAAAGGCATGGACGAGCTTCTCTGTATCTGCTAGTGTGAGGGTTGGACGAAGTTTTGCGATGTTCCTTAGGTGGTAGAAAGATGTCTTACAGAGGTGTTTGATATGGTTGTCAAAGGTAAGCTGTGGGTCCATTTTAACACCCAAATTGGTAACAGATGTGGAGAGGGAGATGGTTTGTCCAGAAAAAGTGATATTGGTGATGGTGGATGAGCGAAGCTGATGTGATGTGCCAACCAGGATGGCTTCTGTTTTGGAGCCATTCAGCTGAAGGAAATTGAGCTTCATCCACGCCTCTATCTCCTCCAGGCAGGTGGTCAGTGTGGTTGTTGGCAGGGGAGCAGAAAAGGTGGGGGCAATCTTAATGTAGAGCTGTGTATCATCCGCATAAGAGTGAAATGTTATGCCATGTCTGCTAATGATATCGCCGAGGGGGAGCATGTAGATTGAAAAAAGGGTGGGGCCAAGCACAGAGCCCTGAGGAACACCGCAGGTAACACTGTGGGTGTCAGATTTGGCTTTGCCCATGGCGACATGCTCCGTTCTGTCGGTCAGGTAAGAAGTGAACCAGTTGTGAACTTTTTCTGAGAGTCCAATGGTGTGTTGCAGGTGGTGAAGAAGGATTTTGTGATCTACTGTGTCAAAAGCAGCTGTGAGGTCCAGGAGGATGAGTAGTGATGGGGAACCAGTATCTGCTGCCATCATGAGGTCATTGGTGACTCTGACCAGAGCTGTTTCTGTGCTATGGCCAGAACGGAAACCAGACTGAAATTTTTCATACAGATTATTGTATTTGAGGTGATCATGAATTTGTGCTGCAACAATTTTTTCCAGAACCTTTGATAGGAATGGAAGATTGGATATTGGTCTGTAATTGGAGAGAATTTCTGGATCCAGTGTGGGTTTTTTCAATAGAGGTCTGATGACAGCTGTTTTTAATGCAGATGGGATATGGCCGGCCTGTAGTGAGTGATTTATGATTTTGGTGATAAACGGAGAGATAGCAAAGATGTTTGCCTTCAGCAGGGTTGAAGGGAAAGGGTCCAGGGCACATGTGGATGGCTTAATTTTTTTGATAATCTCCTCTACTTCCTCCTGTGTGACATCAGAGAAGGTACAGAACGACTGGGCAATCTCTAGTGGGTCAGCTGTTGGGAGGGGCAGTACCACAGTGGAGGAAAGGTGAGAGCGGATGGTGTTAACTTTTTGCTTGAAGAATGTGATATGCATATTACACCTCTCTGCGGTAGTCTCAGAGAGGGAGGGTGAGGGGGGGTTGAGAAGGTTATTTATAGTTGAGAATAGTTGTTTGGAGTCACCGGTGCTATTGTTGATGATGTTGGAATAGAACTTGGAACGTGCGTCCCTCAGAGCTTCTGCATATGCCCTCCTATGTTCCCTGTATGCCTGTTTATGGACAGTCAATCCAGAGGCCTTGAGCCGCCGCTCAAGTACACGCCCAGCCGCCTTCATTTTTCGCAGCTCGCCCGTGAACCAGGGTGCGGTGCGTGAGAACGAGACTGACCTGGATGTTAAAGGGGCGTGGAGGTCCAGGAGATTGCTCAGGGACTGATTGTAGAAGTCCACCAAGTCAGTAATGGTGAGAAGGTCAGTAGAGCCAGAAGAGAGACGTTGAAAGTCTAGAGTCAGGGCATCTGCATTAATGTTTCTCAATTTTCTGAAATGGATCTGCCGCTTTGGTTTGGTATGGGTGGGAGGGAAAGGCAGCTCCATTGACACTACCTTGTGATCTGAAACACCAAGATCGTAAACCTGTATATTGCTAATGGGGGCGGAGTTTGAGATAACCAGATCAAGTGTGTGTCCCCTGCAGTGTGTGGGGACATCAACATGTTGTCGTAGATTGATGGAGTCTAGTAGCTGAAGAAAATCAGCAGCTAGATGACATGAGGGGGTGTCGACATGAATGTTTATATCTCCCAGGATTATGGTATTTGCAGACGTAGTGCAAAGTGTTGTGAGAAGATCAGACATTTCTGGTATGAAAGCAGAATTTGGTTTTGGAGGTCGATATATAAGGAGAACAGTCATGGGAAAGGGGGGCTTACATTTAAAAGCAAGACATTCGCAAGAAGATGTAGGAGGCAGCGAGATAGGGGACAACTCCAGGTCCTGTCGGTGAATGACAGCCAAGCCACCACCACGGCCAGTGCTGCGAGCTGCCTCTAGGTAACTGTAGCCGGGAGGACAGGCTTCATTTAAAGCAGAGTAAACCTCTGGTTGGTGCCAGGTTTCTGTCAGGCACATGAAGTCAAGTCCTTTTTCCCTGATATGTTCTTCAATCAGTATAGATTTATTGTTAATAGATTGTGTATTAAAAAGTTCAAATTTGACCAGTGACTGTGGGGTAAATCTCTGTATAGATCGCAAAACATTAAAATCCACTCCACGCTGACTTGAGTCCAGTCCGTGAATTTTATGCAGCCGGGAGTGCGTGGATCCCAAACTGGAATGCAGAGATCTCGCGATATTTCCAGCGTTTATAGCAGCCATAGCAGCGGCACTCTGATGACGCGTAAGTCGTGCGCCGAAAGACCATAGAGACGGGATATTGGTAGCAGCGCAGTTCGGCTGGTTGTGGAAGATTAGTTTTCGACCGGAGCCTCTATGACTGTAACGAGGACGGCGAACAAGTCCAAGTTCTGTAATGATGGGGATGTTTAGTCCAGGAGTGGTTGCAGGTTTAAGTCGCCAGAGTTGCGAGCTGGAGTAGCTGAACGACATACTGACCAGTGAGAAAATGCTATGGATGCTATCGTCTGTATCAGGTAAGTGTCTAGTTACCTAAATCAAGTCTACAAAGCGAACTTAAACGTGCAATCGCTTACTATGTAAGCTCAAATTAAATTCAATTTAAAATTCACAAGCAGAGTGGAGAAGCGGCGAACAAACAACGCCAGCGTCCTCTCCGTCCTCTGTTACATTACAGCACATGGTAATAGATCTATTTTCTTAGGTCCTTTTGCACATCAAGAAAGATTTTTTTGATATTTCTACTGAAAACAAGACAAAAATACTAAGTAAGAAAGTCATTTTTGCAGTGCAAGTCGTTGATTTTTCAGAAAATTTTAACCAAATGCTTTCAAAAAGTGGTGGGGACAAAATCAGCAATTTCAAAAAGTGTCCCCAGCGTCACCAGTGTAAATGACACCTATGAAAAAATGACATCCTTACCCAAACCCAACTCTAACCCCAACGTCAGGCGACGATGGTTTAAAAACCATACAATTTTTTTTTATAAACCAATACATTAAGTGACATCCTAACGCAAACAGCAAATCTAACTCCAAACCGAAGCGACAATTGTTTAAAAATAGGAGAAACAGTTGAGTAACCAATACATGAAACTGTCACGGAAAAGAAAGTCGTGTCAGGGGCACGTAATATGGTGGAAATACGTGACAATGTCACGCAAAACTGAGCAAAATAATGCGTGACTATTTCACGGAAATGTGTGAGATCATGTTGGATATACAGACAGATAGATGGACAGGCAAATGGATAGATAGACAGATAGCCAAACAAGGTGAAAGATGGATAGATGCAGACAGACAGATAGCCAGACATGGTAAAAGACAGATATACAGACAGATAGAGGGACAGATGGATAGGCAAATGGATATACAGTCAGATAGACAAATAGGGTGAAAGACAAATAGAGGGACAGGTGGATGGATATTCAGACAGACAGGGGAACAGATGGATAGATACAGACAAATAGCCAGACAGGGTGAAAGGCAGATATACAGACAGATAGAGGGACAGATGGACAGGCAAATGGATAGACAGACATGTTGAAAGGCAGATGTATAGACAGACAGAGGGACAGGCAAACAGGGAGAGGGATAGATACTGTTGCCAGACAGACAGACATGGAGACAGATAGAATGGAAGACACATAGAAACGGAGACAGACATGGAGACAGATAGATAGCCAGACAGACAGAGGGACGGATAGACGGGGACAGATGGATAGTGTGTTGGGATGTACTACATTACCCATAAGGCATTTGGGTGTATGACGTAATGCAAGAGGCGACTGCACTGGAGAGTGTGTCGCAGATGTTTACTGACTTCCACATGTGTCGGATGTGTTAACTGTTGCTCATAATAAACCGTAACAGATAAGAGCCATACACTTGTGTGTGTGTGTATGTGACATGGTGTCAGAAGTGCGTTGTACCCGCTTCACTAAATAAACGACGATGTCAATGTTTTAAGCTCCGGAGTCGTTTGACTTCAGCCAGCCCTCCGCATGGCCTCTGTGGATCCAACGCTTTGCACGATTTCGGATCGCTACTAAGTTGGACAAAGAGGAAGGTGATGTGCAAGTTAACTCACTGCTTTACGCCATGGGGACGGAGGCGGAGACAATATTCACCTCGTTTCGGTTCACAGAGGCTTCCCATTCCAGCGACAATAAAAAGGTAGTGGAAAAGTTTAACGACCATTTCATACCTCGCAGGAATGTTATATATGAACGCGCATGCTTTCATCAACGTATGCAAAAGACGGGTGAATCAGTGGAAGCTTTTGTGAGGGGATTATATGAGCTGGCGGAACATTGCGAGTTTGGAGCACAGAAAGACGAACACATTCGAGACAGACTGTTTATAGGGATAGCAAACCGGGGAGTGTCACAAAGGCTTCAGATGGAAAGCGAATTGACACTGGAGAGAGCAGTGCAGATGGCCTGCCAGGCAGAGCTTATAAAAACACAAAACTCGGCTGTAGTGATGTCTGCGGAAGTGGCTGCGTTACAGCAGCGGTCCAGAGGAGTTAAACACTATAACGCTGGTAAGAGAACAAACAATACAGGACAGCAAAGGGATAAGCAGACAGAAGAGAAAATGTGTTCACGCTGCAATAGATGTCATAGGCCACACGAGTGCCCCGCATATAATAAACAATGCTGCTGCCTGTCAAAGCAAGGCTGTGAGAGCTGTACATTTGCAATATAAAGAAGAGGATGACAGTGAGGCATATTTTCTTGGCAGCATTGAGAAAAGTGATTCAGAGTCTGATTGGCTGGTAAGTCTTCCAGTGTGCGGTAAAACGGTATCTTTCAAAATAGACACTGGGGCTGACATCACAATTATGTCAAAGGAGACGTACCAAGGGCTCCCACAGCGCCCCCGTTGACCAAAACGGAAATACAGCTTAACAGTCCTGGTGGCAATGTGGAAACAATAGGAAAATTCTTAGCTGAGACTAAAAGAAACACAACTTGTCATCAGTTTTGGATTTATGTAGTGGATGGACGTTATACACACAACCTTCTCAGCAGAAGTGCAGCCTGTGCTATGAGATTAGTAGCCAGAGCAGATCACATTCATGCCGAACTTTTTGGAGAAATTGGTTGTCTGAACTGTAAACCAATAAAAATTGAACTTAAGCCAGATGTACAACCCTATAGCTTAGCTACACCAAGGAGGGTGCCCTTTCCCTTAATGCAAAAAGTAGATGAAGAGCTACAGAAGATGCAGTCTATGCAGATAATACGAGAAGTCACTCAGCCTACAGATTGGTGTGCCCCAATGGTCCCAGTAGTTAAGAAAAATGGGAATGTCAGGATATGTGTAGACTTGAAGCGCCTCAACAAAGCTGTGAAGTGGGAAAAATTCATACTGCCCACGTGGAGGATGTTGCCGTAAAACTGACAGGAGCTAAAGTTTTCTCAACGTTGGACGCTTCCTCAGGATTTTGGCAAATCCCGTTGGATTACAGTAGTTCAATACTCACAACATTTATCACTCCAAGAGGCAGATTTTGTTTCCAGAGACTTCCCTTTGGAATCACATCTGCTCCAGAAATCTTCCAGAGGGAAATTACCAAGCTACTGGAGGGACATGAAGGCTGTGTAGTAGTCATGGACGATGTTCTGGTGTATGGCAGAGACCAAGAGACACATGATAAGAATCTGGAGGCAGTCTTACAGACAATCCAGGAGTCTGGATCAAAGCTCAACAAAGACAAATGTCATTTTAGTAAGAAAGAAATCGTTTTCTTTGGACACATCATTAGTGGCGATGGAGTAAAACCTGATCCAGACAAGGTGAAAGCAATTACAGACCTGCCATGCCCCAAAGACCTCACCCAACTCAGACAGGTATTAGGTATGGTCAATTACCTTGGAAAGTGTATTCCAGACTTGTCGACGGTGCTGCACCCACTCAATGAACTGTTAAAGAAAGATTCTGCATGGCTGTGGGACACACAACAACAGCAGGCCTTTAACAACATAAAGACAATGCTGTCTTCAGCTCCGGTTTTAGCTTTTTATGACATCACAAAACCTACCATTGTGTCTGCAGATGCCAGCAGTTTCGGACTGGGCGCCACTCTCCTGCAAATCCATGATGATAAACTACTTCCGGTGGCTTTCTGCTCCAGAACCCTGTCAAGTGCTGAGTTAAAATACTCTCAAATCGAAAAGGAATGCCTCGCTGCTGTCTGGGCATGTGAGCGGCTTGCGTGTTATTTGCTGGGTCTTGCTGAGTTTACACTGCAAACGGACCATAAGCCATTGGTCCCCCTGATTAACACTTATGATCTGGACAAAACACCTCTGCGCTATCAACGTCTGCTGATGCGCCTGATGCGTTTCAATGTCAAAGCAGTACATGTCCAAGGAAAATCACTTGTCGTGGCCGATGCGCTGTCGCGCAACCCCTTAACTGGAACAGGAGTTCCTGATACTGAAGGTGATGTGCGCGCTTATGTGGAGGCTGTGATTCAAACTAAGCCAATATCAGAGGCAAAGCTGGACGCCATTCGTGAGGCCACATCCACAGACCCTACTATGAGGGAAGTAATGCGTTTCATTAATGAAGGCTGGCCACACCATGTGCCGTCGAAGCTTAAGGCTTACCATGCAGAACGGGCATCATTGTGCAGGGCCGAGGGTCTGCTTTTACATGGTGACAGGATTGTGGTTCCTACTGCACAACGGCGTGAGATTCTTGTTCGCTTGCACGAGGGTCACCTGGGACTAAATAAATGCAGGGAACGGGCCAAAATGTCAGTCTGGTGGCCTGGCATCGGAAAAGATCTTCAGACGACAATTTCTCAATGTGCCTTCTGTCACGAGCACAGACCTACTCAGAAGAAAGAGCCCCTCATTACCACTTCCTCCCAGTCCTTGGCACACCATAGGAGCGGATCTGTGTGAATATGGAGGTAAGAACTATTTAGTGGTCGTGGATTACTATTCTAGAGACATTGAACTTGCACATTTAAGCCTCACTAGCAGCCGCAGTGTGATCACTACGCTAAAAGGGATGTTCATTAGGTGGGGGATTCCGCATGAGTTACACTCAGATAATTGTACCCAGTTCAGCAGCATGGACTTTGCAGACTTTTGTAAGAGCTGGGGCATCCAACATGTTACTAGCAGCCCACACTTCCCACAGTCAAATGGGACTGTTGAGCGGGCTGTCAAGACAGCGAAACATATCTTACGTCAACCTGACCCTCAATTGGCACTTTTGAGTTACAGAGCCACTCCAATTACTGCCACTGGTGCAAGCCCTGCTCAGCTGATGTTGGGACGACAAATTCGCACTACACTGCCTGTCCTTGAGAAGACTTTGCGTCCACGCCATATCAGCTTTGAGCGGGTATTGGAAAAGGACAAAAAAGCTAAAGCAGCTTACAAACACTTCTTTGACAAAAGACATTCTGTTCGTACCCTTCCCTGCTTAAACCCAGGAGATCAAGTTCTCTTAAAGTTGGATGGGGAGAAAGCATGGTGCACATCAGGAACAGTGGTGAGGAAAACAAAGGAGCCACGATCCTATCTTGTTCAGACACAAAGTGGAGCTGTGTTAAGACGTAACAGGCGTCACCTTCAATTGGTAGAGCCCACAGAAACTGATTTTGGAAAGAATAATGTGGACAGTTCTACACCCATACCACCTGCACAAAACACACAGGAGCATTCTGTTCCTGTTATGAATGCAGAGCAAATTCCACCTGACTCTGTTACTGGTTCTAAAATGACCTCTAGTGGCAGGATAATAAATCTGCCAGTTCGTTACAGAGACTAGAAGTGGAGGGAGACAAAAAGTCAGAAAGTACTGATAATGGCTAAAGGGTATTCAATGTATAATTAGATGTTTATGAAACAGCATTCCTGTTAATGTTTTTGCATTTCAGATTTCTTAATGTGGTGCAATATGTTTGAAGTTCAACAGTATACAAGCCACAGTAATTTGTTTATTGAATGCACTTTCCCTTTAGCTATGGTTCATAAGTTAACTTATATTAACTAATGAGTTATGTGGGGATAGTTCTGTTAACTTCCACCCTGAAGCTATTTTGGGGATTTTCGCCTGGATTTGGCCTACCCAATTTCAAAAGCTTCCCATACCCACATGCAGAGGTTTACATACAAAAGTTTGGTATCATTTTACAGGAAACCCTTTGAAATTACATAAAACACTGTTGAAAGTGCTAAACATGGTTGTATGTGATATCAGTCCACTTATAAACACAAAAATAAATAGATGCTTTTTGATGTTTTTTTTCCAAAGTTTTTATTTGAAAGTATATAACTCTGGCCCTGGGTATCTCAGCTCCGTGCAGACAGTTTTGTTTTGTACAGAGGAAAAAGGAATTTTTTCTCTATCATTATCTATGCAAAAGTTATTTTACTCCAACTGAAGGGAGGAATAATACCCTTTTTGTATACAATTTCTGCCTAAAAATATTTGAAGTGTCCCCATAACCACATACAGTGGAATAAATGCAATTTCTTTAAATCATTTTAAAGAAAACCCTTTGAAGTTACATAAAAAGCTGCTGTTTGTGACAAATATTGTTATTTATGTTGTTTTTCATATGATGAAACACCAAATTTTATTTTTTATGTTGTAAACACTGTCTTTGATAGTGTATAACTCTGGTTCTGTGTGCTCTAGCAGACTGCAGACAGTTCTGGTTGTTAGCAGCAGCAGAAAGTAAACACCCAAAAAAAGAATGAACTCTTTAGCATGTCGCATTCAAAAGATATTCTTATTTTACTGAAGGGTGTGAAAATACATTTTTCATATAAATATTAATTTTTTGTTTTGCACATATAATAAAAAGCTAGGGATTAATTATGCACACAACCAAATAAAATGCTGTGAATGGACTCATTGTTTAGAGTAGGACCTAAGATAAAAGATGGTGTATCATTTGTGGCTATCTGTGCTATCTGAGGCAGTTCACACTCAAGTTTCACATATGTTTACAAAAGACCATTTTTTACCTTATTATTAATTCGATGATTGTTGGATATGTGTTGATAATAGAACAAAAACACTGTAGCCTTATTCCTGAGAATGAGAGCTTTCATTTGATATAAGACTTGCCCATGTTTGTCAAATTTGAAAAATATGAAATATTTGAATATTAAATTATATAAAAAAATATGGGGGGGTGATAGTGTAAATTAAGTGTAAATAACTTTCTTACAATAAAAGATATGTCAAAGTGATGCATATCTGCAGAAAGTAGAGACTCTAAGCTTTCAAACAGTATCTCATATGTGTTACTGGGGTCCATGACAGAGCATTAAAGATTAAAATAATATTTTATATTAAGTCAAAATACGAAATTTTGGACCCGGGACAGGGTCCTCAGGGTTGAAGAGGTTAAAATGAAGATTGCATTCTGCACTTTAAAATGTATCTCTGTTGGGGGGAGATGTGTTGGGATGTACTACATTACCCATAAGGCATTTGGGTGTATGACGTAATGCAAGAGGCGACTGCACTGGAGAGTGTGTCGCAGATGTTTACTGACTTCCACATGTGTCGGATGTGTTAACTGTTGCTCATAATATACCGTAATAGATAAGAGCCATACACTTGTGTGTGTGTGTGTGTGTGTATGTGACAGATAGATGCAGACAGACATGGTGAAAGACAGATACAGACAGATAGAGGGACAGGCAAATGGATAGACAGACAGATAGCCAAACAGGGTGAAAGACAGATATAAAGACAGACAGAGGGACAGGCAGATGATAGACAGACAGACGGATAGATACAGATAGCCAGAAATGGTGAAAGGCAGATATATAGACAGACAGAGGGACAGATGGACAGGCAGACGGATAGACAGACAGACAGACAGGCAAACAGGTAGATAGACAGACAGATAGCCAAACAGGGTGAAAGACAGATATAAACACAGTCAGAGGGACAGGCAGATGATAGACAGACAGACGGATAGATACAGACAGATAGCCAGACATGGTGAAAGACAGATATATAGACAGACAGAAAGGAAGACAGACAAACAGGGAGACAGAAGAATAGATACAGATATAGTGACAGATGAACAAATAGATAGACAGACAGACAGACAGACAGGGGGCAGATTGATAGACACAGACAGACAGGTAGACAGAGCGACAGATGAACCAGCAGATGGATGGATAGATAGATACAGACAGACAGGGAGACAGACAAAACGGGAGACAGACAGATAGACAGACAGAAAGGGTGAAAGACAGATATACACACAGGCAAAGAGAGACAGAGAGACAAGGCAACAGAAATACCAATAGATAGACAGGGAGACAAACAGACAGACAGATAGATAAAAATGGAGATAGGAAAAAAGGAAGACATACAGACAGAGAGAAAGAGACAAACATGGAGACAAAGAGACAGATACAGACAGACAGGTTACAGGATAAACCACCAATGCTCAACAGAGTTTATTTTATTTTTTTTATTGTCATAATTATGCAGAATATCACATACTGTATATAAAAAGGGTTTAAGAATAAACTATTTATTAACTAATAGCACTTCAAAGGTTTTTTTAAAGCTACGAACATCTGAAAACCTTTTTAACAAGTTCTCTCTTCCTCCTCAACCAAAAATAAATAAATAAAAACGAGTTCAATCCAACACATCTACTGCAATAATCAAAATAAATATTATCAAAAAACTTGTGTCTTTATAAGTTTGCTTTGCGCTAAAATGATCTCATAAACAAGACATAAAATAAAATTCACATTTCAGTCTAATATTAATTATATACATCATTAAATCATTGAAGAATGTTTACTAAACATTATATCGGCTTTAACCTACTATTAATTCACAAGTTTAACAGTATTTACAGTAATGCCAGTGCTATCAATAATATAATAATAGTAATTAACTAATATTAATAGTTACCATTTTAATGTTACTTGGCAATGCTATTGCTGCAGTTTAAACAAAAGTGCAGTTTTCCAGTCCTGTGAAGATACAAAACAGGCTGCACAAAACCAGACAGAATTAAACACATAAAACCAACAAGTGAGGAAACGCTAAGGTTAAAAAACATATAGAGACCTCCTGTAATAATTGTTGGGAGAAACAGGATGACCGTGCTAAAAGTAGTTATGAGAATGAGATAAAACGCTCTTCTTTTCATGTGATTTTCCTCCTCTTTTTCTTTCCCTCTCTCTCCAGGTCCTGACTGTTTCAGAGCTTTGAGAACAGCCACACAACAAAACATGTTTATCATCAGGAAAATACAAAATTGAAGCATTAAGCAATACATATAAACATCATCGTGTGACACCACAGTAAACATGGTAAAGACACAGAAGCCAAGACTGATGATCCAGGCAGCCGTGCAGCAGATGACTTTATATCTGAGAGGTTTGTACTTCAGAAAGGTTACAGGATGAACCACAGCCAGGTAACGCTCAAGACAGATCAAAGACTGAAACAGAGCTCGGCCGGTGGTCAGCAATCCTACTGTAAATTTCGACCATGCGGAGAGTTCAGGAAATGTCATCTCCAATAAAGTCAAGAAAGACGAGAGAGAGATAATGATCTCACAGACAGAGACATTCAGGTATAGAAACTCCGATTCGATCCTTTTTCCAGTCACGAGAAGCCACAGAACGTAGCCGTGTAGTGGAGGCCCAAATATGAAATTGAAGCTCAAAACAAAAATCCTGCCCAAATTATGTTGAAAGTGTGCCTGTAATGAAACGTTTGCTTGCATATACGGCTGGCAAACTGTGAAGTTTTCAACTTTCTCCATGTCAACAACAATAAATGAGATGAACACACTGGATGAAAGAAGCAGTGTGAAATATCTGGAGATGTTTTGCAGACTGATACAACTCTTATTATAATATATCCCACACTGGGCATGACACATGCAAATATCATACACAGATCATTTATCAAAGTTGTTTATGTGAGGGATCTTTTCTCCACTGATAATTCTCTGTTTATCTATTGAAATTACTCTGAAAAAAAAATTCTGCTGTTTCTGAAAGATGATCTTACAGGACATTCGTATTTAAACACTGTTTTCAGGAAATGACAAAGTGAGATAAGCACCAACAGACTGATGTTTGAATAAAACCTGAGACTTAAACTCTTCCCAATTTATGGAATTTATTTTGTTTTTGATAATTAAAAATAAAAATGTCACTAGATATTAAAGGAATAGTTCACCTAAAAATGAAAATTTTGTCATCATTTACTCGTTCTCATACTTTTTTTTGATTGAACACAAACGAAGATATTTTGATAAATGATGGTAAGCACACTGCTGATTCTAACCACTGACTTCCATAGTAGGAAATCAGATATTATGGAAATATTGTGATAAATGATGAAGAAGATATTGACAGTACCCGTTGAATCCCATAATATTTGTTTCCATACTATAGAGTCAACGGTTACAATCAGCTGTGATTACCATCATTTATTAAAATATTTTTTGTGTTCATCAGAAAAAAAGAAATTCCTACAGGTTTGGAACAACATTAATTTTTGGGTGAATTATCCCTTTAAGATTATCAGAATTTTAAGAAAGGCTTATATATAGATATTTATTATATTTTTTTATATATATTTATTTATTAAATATATACTATATTGTATATATATATATACTATATTGTGTGTATATATATATATATATATATATATATATATATATATATATATATATATATATATATATTATTGGATATAATAGATTTACTAACAACTAGTTTCCATTTCAAACACAAAATGTATGAAATTAATTTATTTAAATTAATTACGCAATGTGATTTAACCCTCATAAGCCCATATTTTTCTGTATACGTTAGAGTTCTGTGGGGGTAAAAATGACCCCAGAAATTACAAAAAAATATATACATTTTTTAATGTTTATTATAAATTATTATATTTATCATTTGTTTATTATATATACTTTTTTATATTTTTAATTATACAAATAATATATCATTGTTTACTTCCCATCTATACATTAATGCTGTGTTTTGGGAGATATGAAGTACTTTTGTACCTGTTTAACTATATATTCCTTAACTTTACGCCATTAGCTTGCCTGTAAAATATAATTTTCTTGTGAAAATGTCACATAAATATGATTTAAATTGTTTCTAGATATTGATCTAGATGTTATGCGTTGAATTCAGCCATCAGGTGTTTAGAAAAAAACATAAAATAATTAGTTTAGGAAATAAATCATTTCGACCATTAGAGGCCCATAGAGAGCCATTCATTTCACTGGATGTGGCCGACTGCTTACATCGCTACTTTAGTGAAACATTTTGTGAATTTATGTTTATATAAACATTAGAAAGGACATTATTATTTCAAATAGTAGAATTTTTTTGTATTTTTGATGTATTTTGAAATGTCTGTTATTACAAAATGCCACAGAATTTTGACAATGTAAGGGTGTGTGTGTTTGTGTACATGTTTGTTTGTGTCTTTATGTGTGTGTAAGTTTTACTGTGACTTTGCACGCACGTGTGTGTGTGTGTGTGTGTGTGTGTGTGTGTGTGTGCACGCACCTGTGTGAGCATTAGAGCCCACCAATTTACATCTTTGTTTTGCATCTGTGGCAGTTTTTTTGCCAAATTCTGTAAAAAATGCTCTCTGTGGCAGTCAAACATTTGTGTGACACAGGGAAAATATGCAAACTCCACACAGAAAGGCCATCTGACGGAGCTGGGACTCGAAACGGAGGCCTTCTTGCTGTCATGCCCCATGCCATTATTTCAAGATTAAAGTCATGTCCTTAATTGCGTGGTTTGTTATGGAAATTCAATTGTTCCACATATATTTTTTAATGTTCGCCTTGTCAGTAAATCACCCGCGAAAATTTCCATTTCACTCCAGTCTGCGCTTTTTCTCAATTATTTACCCATTATTCTCATTTCTATACAGTTTTGCCTCATTTATTGGTTACTGATGCACTTTTAATAGTCCTGACTTTCTTATTGTTCGTTCATTCCTACACAAATCTACAGTTTTGAATGTGTTGGGTCCAGGGGCCTCATTTATTACATGCTGCGTAGAAAGCATTTTTACATTTATCAATAATGTGTATGTGTGATTCATAAACCGAACATACACGCTTTACAAGATTTTTTTAAACATGTAATTTAGTGTTAAAAAAATTGGTTGTATTTGCACATATTTTTTAACAAAAACAACAACTAAAGTAGAGGTGCTAATGTTTTTTTTCTATACTTAAGCCAATATGTCCATGTCAATGCCAATGAGTTGCATTTATTTGTGCATTAAATTACAGATTGTGTTTGCTTTACTTATTTTGTGACACTCTGGAGCATCAGGCTGACTTGTTTAATTCACTGCTGGTTTTAGAAATTATTAACTGTTATGCGTGGTAACGTATGGACTTTAACTTGTATATTTTAATACATGACTACATAATACAGTAATAAAGAAATGCATCAAACCTTCAATTATTTAAAATTTATTTTTGACAACATGACAGTGAGCACAACCAAAGGCGGCATCTTATATCACAAGCATCTTCTGTACACAATCTGGATTATGTGAGGACCTTTATGTGTTACTTGTATTTTCTCTTCTTCAGTAGCGCGTCTCTCAATGCGATCTGAGAGGAGAAGTAAAGTAATTAAAAAACGCTCTTGTATACAAATGTACACACAATCATAACATCTACAGCCTGAAATGCTGAGGAGTTTTGGAGCTCACCTGTTTGTCTCTGAAAGAGCGTTTGCCTTTGGTCCTCACGTCCTGACTGTATCGCATCATCATGAAGTTCTTCTTTCGTTTCTTCTCCTTGTTGCTGGTGCTGGCGTATGGGTTCAGTTTACTCCTCTTTTTTATATACTCTTTTCTGTCTGTCCGCCCAGCCTATAAAATTGTTCAATTTAAATTGAGAAAGACATACAATATATATTCTTCTACAATCGAAATTCTTATATTGATTATTGCACTTCATGTTTTTTTTTTACTTCTTTATAGATATTTTGAGTCTGCTAGTAACTCACCATTGCTGTCGCCAGTCGAGTTTCTTTATCAGATTTGGGTTTCTTGTGAAGACGTTCAATGTCTCTCAGACTGAGGATCTCCCCTCTGAAAATATAAATGTTTAATTTATCAGTTTAATAATTATAGTTCATACAATAAAAAGTTATTAAAATAGATCAGATTAATAATTTCTCGCATCTGATCACATGGGTCCAGATTATAATTTTTTTAATCTACCTCTCATTGTCTTCATCGTCGTCCTCGTTCTTCCTCTTCTGACCCTTGCCGGGTGCGGCATTGACCTCTTTGGTCATCTGAGCGATGCGGATCTTTTTGAAATCGTCCTGCGTGAGGAGTCGACTGGTGCTGACCATGGCGGCCTTGGCCTTGCGTTCGTCCTCCGGGATGCTTTGCAATTTCTCAGCCTGAGAAATAAAACAGGCAGCACGGGTTAATCTGCATCACAAGTTATTTACAATCAAAACAGAGTATCAGATCATCGATTGAGAAGACCCTTACCACTTCTGTTTGATCTTCATCAGATGAGTGATGCACATTCACCCATTCTCCATCTTCATCATCCTCACTCATGCTAGCGCTCTCCCAGCCTTCTATAACAGTACGAGGAGTCGTTAATGGATCAAAGAAGATAAGCAGCAGGAATTATTATGAATGAAACAAAAATAGTGCAAAACTAAATAATTATAGCCTTAAATTTGTATTACATAATGTAAAAATAAAACAAAAACAGCTTCTCTCGTACCTTCATCATCCTCTTCCTCGGCCGTCTTCTCAACCTCAAGCACCTCAGCTCCAGGGATGTAGTCCCTAGCCTCCAGTTGGCCATAATTCTGGATCTTGGCGTCCTTAGAGGCTTCTGTGGGCCTCCCCTGGTAACACAATTGTGCAAACGTGAGCCAGATATGATTGTTAAACCAGAATGTGCAATTCTGGGATTATTTTGTCTGCCTGAAAGAAGATTTAAATCAGGCTTACCCGGTCTCTTTTGTGTAGCATTTGTGGATTCAAATCTCTGAAGAGTTGGATAAGACCTCTGGCAGACATCACAACATCTGAAAGACAAATACAATAAATTCTGTATTAATAAAATATATCTGTACACGATATGTTATCACTTGCTAAATGATGCGATGTATTACACAATATATGCTTTAATTTAAAAATAATAATAATAGTTTGAATTGGATCAATGCACATATAGTTATCAAAGAAGTGACATACTTTTATCTTTGTGAGATTTATACTGTGCGAGATCTTGCAGAAGGTCTTCCGACATAGATAGAGGACAGCGGGCGACCATTTCTTTGATAGCGTTGATTCTGCAAGCGTTTGAGATTGATTTCAGATCAGCCTTTTCAAACATCATACATTTGCAACATACTGTATTATAAAATAACATTAAACTAGGATTTTAGATAAGCGCCTACCCAACTGTCATGACCTCTCCAGAATTTCTGTCCGTTACAAAGTTATTGGCGATGGTCATGATAACAGGCTCAATGATCTGTGAATGTAATAAGAGTGGACGAAACCAGATTCAAACATCTCTTTTTTTGTCTGATTTTACTGTCATCACAACAAAGACCTGAGGATTAAGTTTATACCTCTGGAGGAACCAACTGATGAGACGACTGGGCAGCACACAACAAAATCTTCGTCACCTCTGAAAGAAAGAGAAGCATAATTTCAGCAGGCTGAAGATCTTAAAGGCCACCTAGGTTTGCCCAGAATACGTCTGAAGTTTCAGCTCAAAGTGTCCCATAGATAATATATTATAGCATGTCCAAAATGCCACTATTTGGTTGGGAGCAAAAACTTTTAATTAAAATAGATCTGATTCCTGTCAATACAGTCTGAGACAATATTTAGATATGGTGGACAGTGTAAAACAGTACCTTGTAATGTTGCGTTTACACCAGCCGCGGTAGAGGCGGCAAAAACGCAATATTGGCGCGTAGTTGGACGCTTGAACATTTGAGTTCACTTGCTTCATTCTCGCGTGAAAGCCGCACGTGAAATTTTAGTCATTCGAGAAATTCACGTGAAACTTCACGTCATGGGAGGGGCTTCTGCGACTCCGCTGACTTCCTGTAATCACGTCACTACTTCGGCAAGATCCTGATTGGTTGAAGCGGCGCAGAAATCAGCAAAAGTTCACATTTTTCTACTCTCGCCTTTTCAGCGGCAGCGCTCAATTAATTTGGAACGCGCCATCGTCGCTTACCGCACCACAGGATAAGAATCCGCATGTAATCAAGTCTTTGCACTGACTAACCCTACAGTCACATTAGCTACAAAAGTGAACGACACCGAGCGACACGCACTCGCTTGATGGGCGTTCCTTGGCTAGTTTCCAAAAGCGGTATCAAAAGTCACTTTAGAGGTGTTGTTAACTCTTTCACCGCCAGCGTTTTTAAAAAAAGTTGCCAGCCAGCGCCAGCGTTTTTCATGATTTTCACCAAAGTTTAATGCCTTCCCGAAAATGTTCTTCTTTAAATATATAAACATGCAATATACCAAATGAAAGAACAGACCATCTGCTTTCAAACAAAAAAAAACGTTTCATCCTACCTTTAGTGGTTCTTTTGCAATCAGCTTTTGAATATGGGTAGGTTTTTGCAAAAACACCATATTTTGAGCAAAAAGCAGATATAATTCCATTTTTATGACGGACTTTTCATAGAGATCCCATTCAGAGCGATCTTTAAAACAGACACGGACATGCAGCAGCTTGCCATAGAGCAATACTTCCGGTTTTAAAAAGTTGCGGAAGGGCGCCACCTGGTGGATAATAGCGGTATTGCGGAAAGACGGAAAATCTCGTCATTGGCGGGGAAGCGTTTTCTCTTAATTGACGAGATATCTCGTCAATGGCGGGGAAAGAGTTAAGTTACAAGAAGGGTGTTTTTGGATTTAAAAGTATTTATTTCTCGATAAAAGTAACAAAATATATTAGATAAAATGCCAAACTTATCAGATATATAAATAAATACGCATTTTCCGCTATCTTGAATTATTTTCTCAGACTCGACCACAGACCTACATCACGCTGCTCCTTCACTCCGATTGGCAGTCGCTTTGTCGCATCACTCAGCATTTGCATAAAATAGCCTGCTTGTCTAATTTTGAGCCCGCCTTGCTCGCGCAGCGGCCAGCTCGTCGCTTGTCGCTGGCAAACGGCCACTTCCATTGAAAATGAATGGTACCTTGTCGCTCTGTCTGTGTCGCTTGTAGCTAATGTGAGTGGGGGGTTAACATGTAAATCACCCGCGCTTGCCGTCCTCTACCACGGCTGGTGTAAACGCAGCATAACAGTGGGTTTTTCATAATAAGAGACCTTCAAATAACTTTCATTTTCTTAATTCAGACAGAAGGACATAAACATCTATCCTATATATTTACCTCTTTGGTGGGGCTGAAGAAACCGCTGGACAAATGGGTAGAAGTTAAATAGGAAAAGCTGTAAATAAAAAAAACAAAAAAACAAAAAGAAAGTCAATTGTAGTTATAGTAATAAATTAAGCTGAACTAAAACTTGCTTTTCCCAATCTCAATTTGTAGGGGCACAATTTCGTACAAATGCACACCTATAGAAACAGGTAAGATTACCTCATGAATTCCTACGAGTCTGGAGATGAGCTCCATCAACATGATCTTCACCTCAAAACGCTCATTCGAACTCTCCAACTGCTTCAACAACTTCTCTGCAAAATCTGAAAAACACAAACTGATCACTCATCTGTTGTTTAGTTTAATGTTACACAACAATAAGAGCTTGTAGATAAGACCTGCAAGGGTGTATTGTGCTTCACATTTATGATGAAGACTGGTCTTACCCTGTGGATCATGGATCAAGTGTATAGCAGAGAAATTAAAGACCTCAACTTTTTTCTTCTTTTTATGTTTCTGGGAAAAGAAAGATAAACTTTTCAGCTCTGAAACTAAAAATCATATTTCTGAACCTGGACCACAAAACCAGTCATAAGTAGCATGGGTATATTTGTAGCAATAGACAACAGCACATTGTATGGGTCACAATTATCTATTTATTTCCAAAAATCATCATGTTTCATAAACATATTTTACTGTAAATATATCAATATTTGATATTTGGATTTTTTTTGCACCCTCAGAGTCCAGATTTTTTAATAGTTGTCACAAATCACAATTTGGTTTTGTGGCCCACGGTCACATTTATGAGTAAAGAAACATACCTTCAGAACTTTCATGGCTTTTTCCATTTTCTTCTTATTTTTGGACGACTTCTTACCCGTGGAATATCTGACCATAAGATCTCTGACTGTTGGTCCTTCATCCTGCAGAGAAACAAAACCAAACCAGACCCGAATCAGAAAATGAATAATGAAATGAAAAGTAAAATGCCCACGTAAAAAAGTCTGACATACCTCAGATTCTGAATCACTGTTTTTTGCTTCATCTTCATCTTTTCCCAGGAAAAATTTCAATCCGGCTACAAGGAGCTGAGAGGAACCAAGAGAGCCACCACATGTTTGAATTAAAGATGCACCAATATAAACATTTTCCAACCAATACCAATAGCAGATTCAAACTGACATTTGCAGATATCGATAGTTTAGTGGTGGTTATATTAACTTGCAATAACTAAATTCTGAAAATTACATTTTCTGAATGGTATTTATTTATATAATAAGCATAAATATTAAGCAATAAACTAGTGTTGTTTCTTTACATTTTCTATACATATATAGGTGTATCTCTGGTTTTGGACCATATGTGATTAAATTTAAACTAATGTACTACATCTCTATTTGACTGCCAAACTTATATGTTAAAATGCAGAAAAGTCCAACCTTTGTGATTTTGGAGAAACACGCTGTTGTGATGACGTTCACAGTTTTAGCGTCATTCCTGATTGGACGATGTGAAAATGAAAGACAGTGATTATGTTACGGATATCACATTATATTACGAGTTTGGTTTAAGGCATATACTCACCAGATGTTTCTTCTGTACAACTCGACCATCACATCAAGAGAGATCTTGGCAGCGATGGGGTTTGAATCCCTCAGCATGGTGTACATGAAATTCTGTAAGGTCTAAGAAGAGAACAAGTATTGAATATTTTATATTTAAAAACTTGAGCTTTTTTTAGTGAGGGGGGGGGCATTTTTTGTCTAGAAGCCTAATATTGGTCTTGTTTTGAAGACGACACTTTATTTTTTATTTTTACAATAAACGTAAACTGCTAATAATTTTTTATATATATTTTCACCTCCAGCCAATACAGTTACAAACTTTAAAGCAATAAAGAATATATTTTATACATAAAATTATTAAAATAAATGAGATGCACTTTTAGTGGTTTTACCAACCACGGCCACTAGGAGGCAATGCTGCATACTCTTGTCACAAATTAATACATTACTTTCACTGCATTATTATTACTGCTTAATTACATTCTCAGACCTTTTCAATGAGATATAGTTCGTCGTAATGGATTAAAATTTACATGCAATATATTGACGTAAACTCAGGTGTCCTGCTCACGGGACAGTGCTAGTAATAGGGGGTTAGGAGGTGATAATGTCCAAACTTTATAGATCACTTACCGTATTCAATTTGTTGTTTTTGTGCTTGGCATTGATATTTTTGATATCACTCACAATATGCGTGTATAACGTCTAAAGACACAGAGGAGAAATTATTTGGAGGAAATGTGACAATCAATGACACTCTTGAAACATGGAAATCATATGATCATGAAACAAACCTTTCGCAAAAGTTTGTCGTGACAGCGCAGGAGCTCGAAGAAGAGCTCGAGTAGACTGGTGGGACTGATCAAATCTTTGTTTCTTAGGAGGATGAGGGCTTTACAAAACGTCTAAAGAAAGCAAGTCGGATCAATGCATGGTTTAAAAAATTCATCACAACAGTGCCTACCCTAAAACATCACCAATATGATTTCTACCTTGGCCAATCATGTGCTGACAAAAGTATGCGCTACCATATGGTCACGCTGAAGTTATGTGGAATAGCAAATAAAGCTGTAATGATGATTAAAAGCGTATAGGCTTGAATCTCCACAAATTCATGATCAAAGTTACTCATACCATTCTAAGGTCTGACTCCAGGACTGTATGGTGGTTTAGAAGGAGGTTTGTTAGCTCCTGTGGGAATGTTGACAGCTCTTCTAGGTAACAGTGTCCAACCTGGAAATCACAACGTAGGTTAATCAATGAAAAAGATGCATAAAAAAAATGTTATAACATGACAAGAGACAGATCATTCATACCTGAGCAAGGAACATGACCAGATCACCCAGATCTTTGTTGGGTTTATCCGGCTGATGTTTGAAGATCTCGACATTTGACTGATAGTGACGATACTGCTGCAAAAACTGAAATGACAATGAATTATGAAAATGAACACAATCTATAAACCAGCTGCCTGAGTCCAGTGTATAATGTAAACATGACACTGCCCACATAAAAAAAATACTGTTTAGTATACCACAGCGTCTTACCATAGTAAATACTACAGTAACTTATACATCAATGAAATGTAGCAAAAATCAATTTACACAATATACGACAGCATACCACAATTTACCATAATAAATACAAAAGTATAGTACAGTATTTGTTCGTGATGGTCAAAGTAAATAGTTAAGTACAATTTAATGTGTTTCCATTTCTTAAAGCTATAATCATTAGAGTAAACAAAATCTTTACCTCCTCCGTATAAGACTTCGGATCCCTCTTGATGAGATTTTGTAACTGCGGGAGGTTCGTCGGTAACTTGTTATTGTGTCGACCCGACATATTTGACTGATTTCTTAAACTTCTAAGCGTCAGATAAGTGCGGTTATTTTGCTTTACTCGATTAATCCAGCACCAGCGTGGCTCACAAGTAAGTCGCCATGTTGTCTGAGAACCACTACGGAAAGCCGAAGGGACATTCTGCAGTTTTCAACTGTCGCCCTCTAGTGGACAGTGGGAGCACTGCTTGGGCAGATTTAGTATTGTTTTGTTTTGCAATTCAAACGTTTAAACTTTAAACATTTAAAAAATATATTTATAAAAGTTTAGACCTATTTAAATATTCATATAAAATAACTTTAATGAAAATAAATACAGTCAGTTATATTATAGATATTCACATTTTAAATATAAGATCGAAATATAATAATCTTCAAGTTTAATCACAATAATTATTCAATAACATCTGTTATATTGGTTGTAAATGTAGAGGCATGAAGTTGCTAGATCTTCATACTGATCAATTTCTTGCAACTATAGTAGTCAACATTTGAAGTGGATCAAAAACATTCACCAAATTAGTCCTAAAACAAGAACGGGTATTGGATATTGGTTTTTAAGAAAACTTTTAGAAAAGGTTTTGATCCACTTCAAATGTTGACTAGTGTAGATATTGAACTGTTTCCTTTGGGACAGACGTTGTCTTCCACAAGGTGGCGCTTCAAGTCATCTTGTTTACGGAACATTTTACATTATCTTTAAAAAATATATGAAGTGTAATATATAAATTTCTGAGAACAAATGGAGTAAGGCTTCACAGCAATAGCATTAAAACGTTTTATACAGACTTAAACAGAGTGACAAAGTGGACCAATCACAGTCGTTTGTGGTTACTGAGCAGCCGTTTCTCAATCCACAGGCTGCAGCCTCCGGAGGACGCATATCTAGGCTGCATACGTCATCAAGACTGTCTTATTTCAGAATATTAACAATTATAAAATTGACTGTTATTATTAGTTAATCGTAAATTGTTGTAATATGCTTATGACTGGCGAATATAATGCTCAGTTAACTCAAATAAACCAGGCTTGATGACGTATGCAGCCTGCATATGGAGCCTTCCGATTGAGAAATGGCCTTCGAAAAGTATCAAGTACCACCTAACAACCATCCGTGCGCTGCTTCTGGCTAAAGGGAATACAGCTGCGGTCAAATCTCGCGAGATGTTGGGTTTAGGGTTAGGATGAAAAACAGCGGTCAGGCTAGATAAAATACAGCTACGACCTAAATCCCTTGACATGTTGGGTTTAGGGTTAGGTTTTGGGGTAGCATAAAACTATCCGGCGAGATTTCACGAGATTATTTGGCAGTAGCTGTATCCCTTCTAGCCACAACCCTGCTTATGCGCATGTTCAGGCAATTATTTATACATCACAACAAGCAGTAAAATATTTTAATACTTACTTTTAATTATTTTATATATACACAACTACCAAAAATAAAAATCAAATGTATAAAATATATAAACATTATTTATCATTCTAAAAAGACTATTTAAAGACATTCTTTAAATTAAAATGTATTTTAATTTTCCACAGATTTAGGAATGCCAAAAATACATCAATTAAAACAGAAACTTAAAAGGAGTGATTTTCTTTTATTTACAAATTGCAAATTGTCCAGTATGTAACAGCTTAAAAACATCTCAACAGATTTCATAAGATAAATATATCTCACTAAATATAACACTTTTCATTTCTTCGCTTACCACTGGCACTCAGTGATTTCTAAAAGATTTACAAAGCAAATACTGTGATGTATTCTGTCAAGGCAACACCCATTCCAGCATCATTCGTTTAAAATATACACAAGAAAAATTTTGTGCCACAAAAAATA
This sequence comes from Paramisgurnus dabryanus, assembly GCF_030506205.2. Lineage (NCBI taxonomy): Eukaryota > Metazoa > Chordata > Actinopteri > Cypriniformes > Cobitidae > Paramisgurnus > Paramisgurnus dabryanus. Next base: position 1,057,837 of record NC_133354.1, on the reverse strand, counting down.
TGATTTCCTTTCTTTTATATTTGATCCATAATCTTCAAAGAATCTATAAAAACTTTTACCAAAAAACGATAAATTATAAAATAAATGCTTTTAAAGTAGCAGCCGATGGTCAAGAATGTAAGCGATAAAAATACACAAAATTCTGCAAGAATCATATACGTCACTGACGTCTAAAACATTAAGACAAATTTGTTCGGACAAGGTCGAAAGCCCTGAAGAAAGAAGACACTGCTTCCGAAACGTCTGAAGCGTGTTGATATTGTGAGTTCATCTCGTGACCCTGTTTAAAGAGCAGAAAGGCAGTCGGTGTCCACATGCTTAACCTGAGAGTTTCTCGTCTTCCTGTAGACATCTGAGCACATATAAGATGACCTGGTAGCAGAAAATATATTGTTCCTAAAAAAAAAATCAGGAAATGTTACACAAAATCATAGCAAACATTAACTAAATAAATTCACACACACCCTATTTAACAGCTTAATTTTTAATACTCTAGTTTATTATAAAGCTCAAGTGGGTTACCTCTGTTTGCACCATGCCACGCCTCTGGAGTCTCATGGTACGTACCACATCTGATATGTCAAACTAAGGAAGTGAGGAACACATAAAATGAATTATTGAAAACATACTTAATCGTGATGCTTTGTAATATTATTATAATGTTATTATAACAACCAAACCTGAGATTATCAAACCCGGTGACACTTACATCTACATCTTTGCTGATGAGACCAAGAACCACGTCTAGGCAAATAAGGGTTCCTGATCGGCCAATCCCTGCACTGCAGTGTGTGACGATAGGTCCTGATTGGTGGATATGTCTCATGTAAGAAATAAATGTCAGGAGTTGTTCAGGTTGTGTAGGAGTGCCATGATCAGGCCAGCCAGTGTAGTTTAGATGCGTTACTCTCTGGACACCATTGGTCTACAACATAAGGTCACATATTATGCATATATAAAGATGAGCATGTAAATCAGTACAATTGGTGACAATAACTTACCTGGATATCTTTGACTTCTATAAGACGAATTACAAAGTGGTCCAAGTGCTGATCTTTAACCAGAGTGACCTGTAGTCGATCGCTCACCATCTCGGGTGAGTGGGGCGTGTCGGGCCAGTACCTCTGACATTTCACTTTGCCTCCTTCCACTTCCTGTGTCATCATGGCGATCACGTTGGACTTCTGCTCCCAAACCATCTGCCAGAAGTCGCCCAGCGTCGTGGGCAGCGGCCCCTGACATGCGATGTACATGAAGTTGTCATTCTTCACGGGCATCTTGATGAAGTTGGCATTTATGTAGCCGCCATCCTTTCCCAGCTTGACCCTTGTTGTGTCGACTGATCCATTAGAAAGAGAAAATCAGTCAATATAAGAAAAAAATAACTGATAGTCACAGATAAGAATTAACTTAGGTCTATCATGAGCATAAGCCACAAGTTTGTTCCTTTAAAATGAAAAGGAATTTAAAGGTAATCTTGATTTAAATTTTCCTCACACTTACATGGGACAATGTTTTTGTATCGGTTTTTCCTCCTGTTTTCTTCGGTCTGGCCAACCAAACAGTCATCTAAGGGCTGCAAATTCTGCAGGTTCTTTAGAAGAAAAAAATATGGACATAAAAATAAGTCTTAATACGTATATGATTCCCAACTCAACAATATTTCTACAAACTACTGTTGGACAGGTTTTATTTGCAAATCAGGACACGGATATCTATAACCTGTGATATAGTCTGTTTACCTCAAACTCCTGCAGAGGAACCTTATGCTCCAGCAGACCTTTCATCATGCGCACCACACTGTTAAGTTTACTGGACGTGTATTGACCATCAGGAACCACCCGAACCAGCGGCAGAGAGGTCAACTCATCTTCTGTGACTATTGGTCCATCTGTAAGCAAGTCTGAACTTAATAATCCACAACGAGATAAATGTTAGGTTTGCCTGAGAAATAAATGAGTGACTAGTGACCAACCTTCAGTAAATTTAGAGTTGATGTTTTCTATTGGCAGCTCATCGCTGCCCCATGTGATGTCTTCATCATCATCCAGCTGACCTGACGACTGCAGTGAACTACAAAAAAGCAGTAAAAAACGCATGAGATCAGATGAATTTTAAAGGAAATCTTTGCACTAATGAGAGGTCTGTTTGTGATTTAACATCATGTTAGAATTTATGCCAAAACCCAAAGTCAAAGTTTATTTATATATTTTGTTTGTGTTTATCAAAGTGCTGTACACACAAAGGAATAAATGTATCAAAGAGACAAACAGCCCAAAAACACAGAAGAAAGACATCAAGACACAAGAAAACCATAAAAGAAAGCAGCTCTCACATAGCATCAAAAGCCAGACTATAAAAAAAATAAGTTTTGGGGCCAAATTTTAAAGCAGTAAGTCTTTGAGACAAACTATTTCAGAGCTTCGGTGCCGCCAGTGCAAAGGCTCGGTCACCCCTGCTCTTCAACTTTACCTGTGAAACAACTAGAGGTAAATGGTCAGCAGACCTAAGTGCTCTTGGCGGGCATAAACATTAATGTGATTAGAGAGATTCCTTGGTGCTAGGCCATTAAGGGATTTAAAAACATTGACCAAAATTAAAAATTGTGTCCTGTAATGAACGGGCAACCAGTGAAGAGATGCAAGAACAGGGGTGATGTGTTCCCGCTTTCGTGTACCCGTCAACAGGCGAGCTGCCGCATTCTGGACCATCTGCAGTCTAGAAAGGCCGGCCTGACTAAAACTGTTTAGAGGCCATTGCAGTAATCGAGGCGACTTGAAATAAAAATATCTCTTATATACTCTATAATACTCTTTGAAAATCTTTAAGAAACAGGAAAGGTTTCACCTTGGTTTCACAATTACCCCGCGGACTAAACAACATAAATTCTGTTTTCTTTTCATCAAAATTAAGGAAATTTTGTGCCATTTACATCCTCAAAACACTGCAATAGAGGTGCTAAAGAGCAATATTTTAGTTTCAAAGGCAGATAAATTTGTAGATCATCTGCATAGCAATAAAAATAAATACCAAATTTTCAAAAAAAATCTCCCAAGGGGAGCATATAAAGAACAGAATAGGCCCCAAAACGGAGCCCTGGGGGACCCCACATTTAAGAGCAGCAGTTGACATGTGACTTGAAATCAGGTTCAAATGTTCCATATCATTATATTCAAAATCTCCATATACTTCTTTTTACATGGTTCAAATGCAAATTAATTATTTAAAGTGTCAAAAAGTGCTTGTGACAAATTCCTTTAGATCCTTAAACCCCCAAAATGATTTAACTAAACCCCACATCTACAGTATCACGAACAAAGTGCCGCACAATTTTTTAAATGTCTCTGTTATAAACGTGGTCTTGTATACATAAAAATAATGTTTTAAGTATTTGTGTAGCACAACGTCTTTTACAACATGATATTTCTACCATCTGAGTGCCCACAAAGCTACAAAAAACTTGTAAATGAATGTAAATGAATGAAAACGTAATGCGATGAACTTACTGCCTAAGATGTGACTGTTTTAATGACGAACAAGAAAATCGCATTTAAAGATCAAAGTCAAAAGAAGTCTGTATACAGCAGCGCATATTAATAAAAAGGTTTGTTTTAGTGCTCTGCATTGCTCTCGACTGGCTTACCGCTGTAATGACCTTGTTGACTAAATGGGAGAAGTTGTAAGCTTTTACATAAACCATGAACTTGAATAGGAAATCTCCTAGGAACGTGTAGTAAAGCACCAATTTTGATTGCGATTTTGCTGAATCCACTCACAAATTTCACAAAGTTTTAATATTTTTAATAGTAGGAAATTTACAAAATATCTTCATAGAACATTGATCTTGATATGTGTAACAAAAAATCTATAATTTTAGTGTGTTTCAGGGTCACATATAAAGCTACAATATCATCTTTACAATGCAGTGTTTGATTATAAAAAGTTTTTCTAAATAGCAGCGATTTTGAACATACAAGGTTATTCCCGACTGTGATAAAATAATAAAATGTAGCAAAAAAAAACAATTTATTCTTGTCTAACTAATAAAATAAAAACATGCATATAAAAACATGTTGACACCTAAACAATATATATGATTAAATATGGGTTTTGGTCTGTCTCACCTGTCGTTCAGCAGAGTGTCAACACTTTCCTCTCTCCACGCAGCTCTCCGAGATGTCTGGGAAAATTAAAACATTTCAATACAATTTTTTATGACTAGCCAATATTGAAACATTTGATATCAAAGTTTGTTTGGAGGTAAAAACAAAGTTAATTTAGAGAAAATGTCATGCCACTAAACGGCAATGTTTGCAACGCCTCTGGGCAGTTATTTCAGTCATCCAAGACTAAGTCTTACTTGAATGGGAAAAGACAGATATCTCTAAAATCACAATAAAACACCATACTCCCGATCATTGTATTATAAATTTTGTTTCTTAAACTCAAATTACATTAAAAAACACAAAGTCATTTCAGCTATTGTGCATGCACACAGGTTGGCAAGCACCTCATGTGACTGCCCCAGAGAATTATAAGTCTTTATCAACTGATGATTGGTTCTTTTAATTGGAAGGCGGGACTTCCATCGCCAGAGCAAATACATTAAGCGTTGCATGGTCCCCTATTCATAGTAAAAGCAGTGCCACATTGTTATATCCAATATATTTGGTAAAGGGTAACCTGTTACCTCTGGTGAGTCCTCAGGCAGAGAAGAGCCATCACAGTCAGTATCTTCTGATAAATCTGCACTTCTTTCCGTCACCTTCAGTTTCTCCAGAGAGTCATAGTCTATAACATACAAACACATTGATCAAACATTTTAATACAGAAACTCTTCTGACAGATTGTGTTGTTTTTTATGTTCAGCCACTTGTGATCCCACCTATCGGAGGAAGTGGAGGTGGGTTCTTACTCCTGCTTTGCTCTGATGGTGTCTGAAGCTTCGTCTTCACCCCACTGTCTTCGCTCACATCTAAGACATTACAGAAAGACTTTTCAGTGTCAGATCACCAAATATTCTGTTGTACAGGTAAATACGAGCATGACGCAGGTTCAGCATGTACCATTGTTGCCATGGACACCGTTGGATTTGACAGGCAGGAGGCTCAGGTACGTGTTGGGCATTTGGTCAGGTGGACGAGAGACGATGAGGTGCACCAAACCTTTAGCTTTACGGATAGTGGTGACTGCTTTTGAATGAGGAACGCCGACCATCAGATCCTCATTCACCTGTATATGGCAAACACACAGTTAGCTGCACGAACACAGATTTATGATCCATGTTTTTTTTTTTATAAAAGCAAGATGTACCTTTAGTAGTCGATCGCCTACTTGCAGAGTGCCCTCAGTGTCTGCTGTACCCCCAGGGGTGACGGATTTCACGAAAATGCCCCTCTCGCCACCAATCACAGAAAAGCCCAGACCCCCTGCTGGTGGCTTATCTAACTGCAGCTTGACAATCTGCTCCTGTACACCAGATAGAGTAGCCAATAAGAATGAAGTCGAAATTTTAACAATAACTTCAAATTCATTGATGGAAATGTTCTCTATTCCCCAAATCGTTTCCAGATAAACAAGTCGAGTTCCTCTCACCCGTGTCTCTTTCAACTAACAGACTGAAGAAATCGGATCTGTCTATTCGACCTTGCTCGGTTTAAGTTTCAGGGTATGTTTCCAGTATCACACAACCCGTAAAGTCTTCTTGACGAGGCTAACAAGTTTCTGATCTCTGTCTATTTAGAGATTAAATCCTGAACGCTGCCCCGATCAATATTAGGTAATCGTTTACCACGAATACAGGTCCTTACCTCAGGCGGACAGATTTCGGATAGGGCCTCTAGGTCAATATGGTTGTTGCTATGGAGATAACCTATGACACAAAAAGTGAAACGAGGTCATGGTGTGGAAGTGACTCATGAAAAGTTAAAATTCCCCAAAAAATTTAAAATAACAATAAAGTACAATAATTACATATGCAAAAATACCAAAGTGCAGTTATAATAAATTAAATTAATGCTGAATTTAATTGAAATAAAATTATTAGGATGTGTCAGATACAACAATTTTCAAAATATCTCTGAAATACAAACATATAAGATATGAGATTTGGATCATCAAAGTTTGATTTTAATCTTTGACATGACCTTACTTAAGTCAATATTAAAGATATGAAGGTTATATTTTTACAAAATATACAGTATGATTTTATGTAAATAAATAAAAAATATCTTCCAAAAATCAATTGCAAACTGTTTAACAATATGCATTGATATATATTATTGCCATTATATGCCATTAGCTAACTAACATACTAAATAGCCTAACTCAACTGAAAAAAAATTATTTGTGCAAGAAACTTTGTGACACTACGCTCACCGTTCACGTTCTGGGACACTTTAGGGCTAAGGTTATTGTTTAGTAATGAGATCTCCTCCTCGCCCGGAAAAACAGGCTTTCCATCCCTGTACAGATACACAGGAGTTAGAAGCTGGAGCCCATCCAAAAACACATTTTAATTAATCCAAGAGTATCAGTAGACAAACAAATCCATTAAAAGTGCCTTTTAGAGGACATTTACACCCGGTATTAAGATGCGCTTTGGTCAATTGGATCACAGGTGTACGAGAGAGACACATGTCAGTTCACACCTGGTGTTTAAAGGGCCAATCACACCAAACACCTTTTAACGCTTGGAAACACAAGGCGCAGTGCGGCCCATTTTTACAACCGAGGCAACTGTCCTGTCAATCAAATATTGACCGGATGAGCGCTCTTTTGCGGTTAACTGTCATATTACCAGAAATGTTAAAAAGAGGACACTCAAGAGGTGCACAAACACACAGGAGAAAGTGAGTGACTGTAGTCTGCAACTTTCATCAACACAACGTGGTGTCCCCTCATTCGATTGGACAATGGAAATACGTGAATGATGTCGGGAGTTTTTTCGCTCGGAGCGCTCCTTCAAAAAACGCGTGGTGCGGTGGGTGGCAAAAAAAGGCGTTTGGCACGCATAAACAGCGCTCATAATGGCCACTAACCATAGAAAATAATTCAAAAAGGCGCCTGCTACTGCCATAAACACGTTTGGCTTGGTCGGCCCCTTAATCAACCTCTTTTGTCCACTTTCTAACGTTTCGTAAGTAGCGATTGCCTAATTTTCCCCGTGGTGACGTAGCGCAGAGTGAAACCCACTTCTGAAATTAAATAAGGCAGGGCTGGGTTTTAATTTGTCAATCGAGATCTGATTGGATCGGTTGAATTTGGGTCGTGTTGCTAATTGCTAATCACAGTGAGCTTCTCCCAGACCCCGCCCACCTGCCATACCATATGACCGGAAGAAAAGAGTAGTGTTTATTTCGTCAGACGAGACGAGACTAAATATGTTTGTCAACGACCTTTTACCATGACGAAGATAAGACGATGATGCTGACTAAAACTAAATTAACATGCATTATTGTTGACGAAAAAAGATGAGACTAAAATGTTTTGCATAAAATAAAAACTAATCTCTCTTCATTTTCGTGAAGAATATTCAAACGTTGCGTTGCGCCTTCAAAATACACTGAATGAATTTGCGCTGTGGCTCAAGTTAGTACAGGTCTAATACTACTGTTGCTGCCAGCCTGTGGTGGCACAGGGTGGCAGCAACACAAAACTACATCGAGCAAGAACACAACACCAATAGATAGCAAACACGAGTGACGAGCGCTGACATCATTTGTTAATGTGTCTCTTAAATCAGAAAACCAGACAAGTTGCATCCAACAAAAATCATTCAACAAGTGTATTTTGTCAGGTGATTATGACCAATATTTGAGATGTGTGAAACACTATTTGACTGAAATGGTTATCAGAAATATTCTCAAAAAAAAAAAAAAAACTAAAATGTTTTAACTAAAAATTGACTTAGATATATTTATTTTTCTTTTGAGTAAAACTAGACTAAAATGATAAGACTTTAAGTTGACTAAGATACCTTGAGTTGTCTTGACTAAAATTACTAAAACTAACAAGGACTTTTGGCACAAAACTAAGACTAAATTAAAAAAATAGGTGACAAAATAAACACTAGTAAAGAGAGATCTTTTTAGGAGGGGACTAAATTTGCATTTTTATTTAAAGATTATGAGAACACATGAATTTAAAAAAATAATGAAGCTCAAAGATAAGTAATTTGTAAAAAAAAAATACCACAATATTCCAAAACAAATAATTTTATTTTCATATAAATGACTTTGAAAGTTGATGCAAATTAATACTATGCTTGTGTTATTAGCAAACATGCTGCACAACGTTTTTTACATGCATATGTAAGGGCTTTCTCAGATCTTTCAGAGCAATTGATAAACTTTTAAACACTCGCAAGGTAAAACAAAAAATGAAAGAGGCGAAGAGCAGCCACATTCGTTTTATTAATGACAACGCCGAACACTTGGGGTTTGCGCTAAAAGTCAGGACTGATGGAAAAACATTGCTAAAGTACATCACACATTAAATCAATAGGCGTCCCTTCGACCACATGAGTGTCCACACCACAAAAGCAAACCGGTCAAATGCGTTTTCTACTACCTCTGAATGTGTCCGAAAGTGGACGAGCTCAAAATGTTTCACACCTGTACTAAGCGCCATCCGCTTAATATCCAATCAACCAAAATGCATTTTAATATCAGGTGTGAACAGTGTCTTAGTCTCAGCTAATAATGCAACGTAACTTACCTGGTAGCTTTAAGTGTGAGATTCTTCTGGGAAAGTTGCAGGAGTCTGCAGCTTTCGCTCAATGTCAGGTCCTGCGTTGGAGCTCCGTTGATGTAGTGAATGATATCCAGGTTCCTTAAACTGCCTTCTGCAGAAGCCACAGACCCGGGTACGATGTCCTTCACATATAGAAAGCCCAACCCACTGTCACTTCCACCGTCAAGAACCAGACCTACAACAAACGCCCATAGAATAAACACTTAATGCATCTTGATGAGCCGTACCCGTCTCTAACACCACACTAGAGAACAACAACCCGGCTTATTTTTCCCTCTTTCAGTAAGCTGAAATCCGACACTCCTAAGCTGAGTTCTTTTTCCAGTAAAACCCAGGTGGGCTTTGTTTATACTGATGGATATCTGTGTTTTTGCGTCACCCAGTAAGGCCCTGTTGACCTCTGACGGCGAGATAATACGTGCACCATGCATATCGGTTAAAGCCAGCAGAATTTACATTCTGGACTCGCCCAACTGGATTCTGGGTATTCCACAAATGTGGAACAGCAGTGTAGGACTTAGTGGAAGAGGTACGATATCTTGATGTTTTCATTACCTAAAGACTCATCGTAGCATTGAAACATGATGTCGGGCAGAAGGTGAGCCTCTATTGGTGGTTTAGGCTGTTCTAGAACACGGCCCACCACGAGGTCTACGACTTTGGGGGCTGCACGCACCAAGTTGACCACCTCTGTATGATTCATGCCAGACACGTCAATGTTATTCACCTATAAACAGAGGAAGATTAACAGAAATTAATAACAATGTGTTATTGATGCATTAAATCATAATTCCTATATTTAAAATATGTGAAGTTTCTAATTTGGAGCATCAAAATGTCAAGCTTTCAATCTTTGACATGACCTTACTTAATTGGTATTAAACATATCAAGGTTAATTTTTTACAGGATGTTCTTAACATTATTTAGGATGATTTTATGTAACAAACATGATGACTTTAGCTGTGTTTTCACAGACAGGATCACATCGGGTCACCTAAACCTTTTGTTTTAAAATAGAAATATGTAAACATACATTTCATGGGACATTTAGCTCCTTTGATAAATGTTACCCTGGACCAAAAACTAGTCATAAGTGTCCTTTTTTTAATAGATTTATATTTTAAATATAAATAATAAAATATTTTAAATATTAATAATATTACTAATAAATACTTTATTATATTTATATTTTATTGGAAAGCTGAAAAAAGAGCTTTCCGTTGATGGATGGTTTGTTAGGATATGGCAAGTTTTGGCCGAGATAAAACTATTTGAAAATCTGGAATCTGATGGTCAAAATATTTAGAAACTTGCCTTTAAATTTGTCCAAATAAAGTCCTTAGCAACGCATATTACGAATGATAAATACATTTTTTATATTTTTCGGTAGGAAATTTACTAAATATCTTCACGGAACATGATCTTTACTTAATATCGTAGTGATTTTTATTATATTATATTATATAAATAATATATATATATATAAATAAATAAAATATTCATTCATTCATTCATTCATTCATTCATTCATTCATTCATATATATATATATATATATATATATAAGACAAACCAAAGCTTGGGTCTTAGGAGGTTAAATATATATATATTTATATATTATTATATTTATATATTATTCTAAAATTATTATTTTTATATTTTGCCACATAAAATGTATTGTTTGGCTATTGGTACAAATATTCATACTGTGCGACTTGACTGGTTTTGTGGTCCAGGGTCACATATGTCTTTAACCAGCTATACTGAACCAAAATTTCAAAACCCATTAAATGGCAAAAAAGACTATAGTAGATTTATGTGCAGTTATACCATTATCATGCGATCTCCAGGCCTCAGTCGTCCGTCTTCTTTAGCGGGGTCCTGGATGATGTCATGGATGTAGCAGTTGCTGTCAGGTCCCTTGGTAAGCGTGAAACCTAAACTACCTTTATCGGACTTAACCAGAGAGACCTTCAGCTCCACCTCCTTAAATGACACATAAATAAATGTACCCACAATTTTAATAGTTTAATAATGTAAGCTGTCACTTAAAGCAATTTATCATGCGTTTATCCTAAGGTCTTACAGGGATAAGCTCCTCCTCATGGGCATGGTCTGGAAGACTGAGGTTGATGGGGTTTGGCAGTGGTGGAGGAAGAGGATCTGGACTTGGGCTCAGGACTCCTCCCTCAGGCAGGGCTGGAGATGACATGCGGAGTACAGGACTATCCACATCACTGGAAGATAGAGATATGGCAGGCCAATAATTAAGTGACATTTCATTTGATTTACTTTTTTTTTGTTTACACATATATTAATAGAATTAATAAATAAAGGGTATAAAAGTAAAACTGATATAACATTTCATGACTTAAACCTTTCGACGTCATTATGCAATTATGTGAGGTCACGCTTGCGCATCACACAGCTAGAGGAAGAAGAGAAGTTGTGGTTTAAAAGTGCATATTTTTTATTTTTCTTGTCAGAAATGACAATCGTTTCGCTAGATAAGACCCTTATGCCTCCTTTGAAACTGCATTTTTAAACTGCATTTAAACTGTTAAGTGTTGGGTTCCATTAAAGTCAATTAAAATGAGAAAATCCTTGGTCCATCTTTGCTTTTACCATAAGGGGTGTATGAGGAAATGCAATGTTACATATCGCTGTTTTTTTTTTACCTGAGGGAGAGGTTCTAACCAATCACAGAGGCGTAGGCGCTCGACGCAGAAGTAAAAATTGTGTTTAAAGAGCACCTATTGTCGGATTCACGATTTTACATTTCCTTTAGTGTGTACGTGTGTATAAATACATTATTATCATAATTCCTCCCGCTTTGACTCACAGCCTTTAAGTTAACTCCTGTTAGCATTGCATTGGGCGCAAATCTTTTAAACATGCTAAAGAGCGTCACATTTCTGGTTGACGTCAGAGGTATTCAGACCAATCACAACATACAGATTAGCTGGCCAATCAGGGACACAGCGCTTTTCAAATCTGTGCGTTTCAGAAAAAAAGTGAAATCCGGAGCTACAAAAATGTAAGGTATGTGGAAAATAATGCGTTTTTTAACCATAAACCACACAAACACATTCTATTATACCAAATACACAAAATAACGTTGTTTTTAGCAATGAAATAGATTCTCTTTAAAGTCACAATGGATGGGAATAAGCAATTTCCCCATCATATATCCGAGTGAAACGGCTTCTGAAATGAGAAAAAAAGTAGGGTGGGACTTGAATGTCCATCGAGAATTGATTGGTTCGTTGGAAGTTGGGTCATGTTGCTATTTGCTGCAATTTTTTTCCAGACCCCGCCCATCACGCCACTCCTTGTGTCCGGAAGTAAACAGAGATTGTTTCGAGGAGATTAGCGTTAAATGTTATAATTACAAAAAATACCACAAAATTCCCCCAAAGTAAAGTTTTTAATTTCAATTTCATTGTGATTTTAAAGAGTGAGCATACGGTGTGTTGGACAGGTTTGCGTTTTGCCTCAATTGTGGCTTAAAATGTTTATGCCATTTCAGCATCTTTGGCTATGTTAATGGCAAGTTAATACACAAGTGAATCTCCACTCGACTTAACCTGCACATCTTTGAACTGTGGAAGGAAACCGGAGTACCCGGAATAAACATTTTTGTTTTTAATTGTAAATTCAGTGCTGAAAGTTTACATATACACATTACCAGCTAAACACTTTGTTACTTCATGTGTTTCTGGGTGGTTCCACCCGAGAGAAGCCACGTATGAATGTTGTGCTTACAAACAGTAAGCGAAAGTCCCGCAAAGAGATGGTGTCAGTGATTATTAGCTTGTTTTAAACTGTTGCCTATGTGACCATGGATGTCAGCAGTGTAAACAACAGTTATGTAACACATATGAGTCCAGTGTCACGTTAGCAATCCAGTCCCAACGGAGTAAAGATAACATTAAACTAAATCCGAAAGAACAAATGACCCTTATATAAAATTCTTCCAAATGACTGACCTTACGATGATCTCAGGTCTAGACATGGACTGGCTGGGTGAATAATACGCCGACCGCACGGTGTCATCCAGATTGGCGTTGGCATTGAGTCCATCCATTGGTGTCTGGTACAGGCTGCGGTCCTTGGCTTGGCTGAAAGCCTCCTGCAGCTCATCGTCATCCGTGCTGTCGCTATAACTGTCTCTGCGAGTGGGTGACTTCATGAGTGACCTCTCCAGAGCCTCTTCCACCAGGCCCAATGCCACACTGCGCTCTGTCGGAGGCGTGGAGATCGGCTTGGGATCCGGTTGAGGCTTGGGATGGGCTTGCTTTCGTGGAGAGGGTATAGGAGTCTGGAGGAGGTAATTTTAAGAATTTGAAGTGTGATATTTAGGTGATAGAGATTTGGACAACTTTACAACAAAAATATATTTTAGTGCGGTTCTCTACTGTATGTGAATGTGTTTCTGCTTGTCTATGACTGTGAAAAGGTGGATGAGAAGAATGTAATGTATTCGATCTGATATATTCCTTTTAAAGTCTTACTGTAAAGGCAGGGTCCATCTCAGGTAAGACCCCTGGATCAGGTCTACACAAATGAAGGGTCACCTCTTGTCCGGTTCCTCTCAGAGCAGAGATTACATCCTGAAAAACACCATAAGGAAATAAATTAATTACGGCACTTTGAGTATTGCTGGCTCTTGATAATAAACATGATAAATTATTTGTGATGTTCCTCATTAGTAAGGGTCTTTGGATAAAAGCATCTGCTAAGGGGGCGAGGGTCTGTGTACAGTGCGCGTGATGCAAATTTCTCCATTGGAAGAGTGCGCGTACTGTAAGCCACCGACAGATTTTTAAAACCCCACGTACATTTTATGTATAGGTCACGCATGTGCCTACAGGATCATTTAGTATGTAGCCCAGGGGATGCATTGCATTTTGTCGCAATGTGCATGCATCGATTGTCTCTGTACATGTACGATTCAAATAAACTATACTATACTTTGCATTCTACCGCATGCGTACATTCACGTGCATGTAAAAAACAGACTATACTTTCTTTAAGTTCTTCATCAAAATAAAGATGAAGCCAGGAGTCAATGCTAATATTTTATTTGCAGATTCAAATGATGCCAGCCTAGATTTAGATTTCTTCAAAAATTCATTTCACAAGACTTTTTAAAAGGTGAAAAATAAATCTTTGGTGTCCCCAGAGTACAAATGTGTAGGTCTAGCTCAAAATACCATATAAAAATTGTATAATAGCATGTTTAAAGTGCCACTTTTGTAGGTGTGAACACAAATGTGCCATTTTGGGGGGTTTTCTTTAAAATGCAAATGAGCTGATCTCTGCACTAAATGGCAGTGTCCGTGGTTGGATAGTGCAGATTAAGGGGCGGTATTATCTCCTGACATCACAAGGGGAGCCAAATTTCAATTACCTATTTTTTCCACATGCTTGCAGAAAATGGTTTAGCAAAACTAAGTAACTGGGTTGATCTTTTTTACATTTTCTAGGTCAAAATTATAGCACTTAAACATGGAAAAAGTCAGATTTTCATGATATGTCCCCTTTAAGAAATTGTTTTGTTAATCTATGTATTGATTTAACATACATGCTGCGACAGTCCTTTAAGTGACGTCTGATTGACACGCACGATGACGTCGCCCACTTCGATGCATTCGCTCTCGGCTGCCGGTTGCCCGGGAAACAGCTTTTTGACCCGAACCATGCTGGAGCCTGCAGGCTCTCCGGGGACGTTCTCCTCCCGGCTGAAGCTGAAACCAAGTCCGGATGTGTTTTTCAGCAAACCCACTACAAATGTATTATCTGATCAGGTAGAAAAAACATGAAAGAATTACATTATAACTGTTTTACTCTTCCATAGATTGAATCTACAAATCTTTAGTATAATAGTACCCTCCCTCCACTAGAATTTTACAAGATAAAAGCATCTGCCAAGTCTAGAAATGTGATGCATATTTACAGCAACTTTTTGCACAATTTTGACCCTGGACCACAAAACCAAATATAAGTCGCATTTATAGTAATAGCCAACAAAACATTGCATGGGTCAAAATTATCGATTTATGCCAAAAATTATTAGGATATTGAGGAAAGATCATGTTCCATAAAGATATTTTGTAAATTTCCTACTGTAAATATATATATATAAAAATTTATCTATCATTAGTAATATGTGTTGCAAAGGACTTCATTTGGACATCAACTTTAAAGGCGGTTTTCTCAATATTTTGAATTTTTTGCACCCTCGGATTCCAAATAGTTGTATCTCTGCTAAATATTGTCCTATACATGAATAAAAAGTTATTTCTTCAACTTTCAGATGATGTATCTCAGTTTCGAATGCCCTTATGACTGGTTTTGTGGTCTAGTTTCACATTTACGGTTTTTATTTTATCACCATGTGTTTTTTCCTAAGAATTGGCAATTTGGGGGATGCTAGCTTGTGCCAAGTCTACTAGTTATTTATAACTTCTCACCTGGTGTCATGAAGTTGTATTCTTCTTTGTTCACCGGTGTCGGCTCCTGTGCGGCTGTGTCCTGCCCATCAGGTGGTTGGTTTTGAAGCATTAAAGTATTTTTAGGGGTCAGGGGAGCATGAAGCCTGTCTAATGGGGGCTGACCTTTCTCCAGCAACAGATGCACCACCTGGGTACGGCGGGAATCATTAAAATGAACAATGCACTGATGAACCTTTGAATAATATGTGTGTAACACCATTAACAATACACCCAGAGGAATCTCACCTGGCCGGTGTCTCTTAACATCTCGACTGCCTGTTTGTGAGTGGCTCCATTAAGGCTTTTCCCATTTACGGCCACCACGCGGTCGCCT
This sequence comes from Paramisgurnus dabryanus, assembly GCF_030506205.2. Taxonomy (NCBI): domain Eukaryota; kingdom Metazoa; phylum Chordata; class Actinopteri; order Cypriniformes; family Cobitidae; genus Paramisgurnus; species Paramisgurnus dabryanus. Next base: position 1,042,252 of record NC_133354.1, on the reverse strand, counting down.
GTAGGACAAGAAGTAATACTTCACATTAAAATATATCTTGTATGCATTAATTTCATTCAGCGTAAATTTACAGCGTTTATTCATTTATGCATTTGGCAGATGGATTTATCCAAAGCGACTAACTGTGCATTACAAGATATACATTTTTTTGATCATTATGTGTGTTCCCTGGGTTCAAACCCATAAACTTTTGTATAATTTCAGGGCAACAAATAATACTTAATTGTTACGGTTATAATTTGTTATATTTCTTTGGTCTGCTGAACACAGAGTTTTGGGGCACCATTGACTCTATAGTAGGAAAAGAAATACAATGAAAGTCATTGGCGCTCCAGAACTGTTTGGTAACAAAATCTTAGTTTTTGCATGAACTATCCCTTTCAAGGCGACAATATTTAATTTTTTTACCTTTCTTTATCCTCCCATCCAGCTCGGCAGCACCTTTAGGAATGACAGCTTTGACGTATATCCCTCCATGTTTCACTGTTGTGTTCGACCCACCCTGCGACAGACAAACACATTAATACAACCAATAGTAAGGGATGACGTATTTCCTTCATGTTCTAGGTCTCTGTCATGGTTTTACTGTAAGTAAATATAGCTTTACTGGACACTGTCCTTTAAAAAATACTGTTAATTGATCAAATAAGATAATAAGTTTAAAGGGACACTCCACTTTTTTTGAAAATATTCTCATTTTCCAGCTCCCCTAGAGTTAAATATTTGATTTTTACTGTTTTGGAATCCATTCAGCCGATCTCCGGGTCTGGCAATAGCACTTTTAGCATAGCTTAGCATAATCCATTGAATCTGATTAGACCATTAGCATCGCGCTCAAAAATAACCAAAGAGTTTCAATATTTTTCCTATTTAAAACTTGACTCTTCTGTAGTTCATCGTGTACTAAGACAGACAGAAAATTAAAAGTTGCAATTTTCTAGGCAAATATAGTTAGGAACTATATTCTCATTCTGGCGTAATAATCAAGAACTTAGCTACTGTAACATGGCTGCAGGAGGCGCAATGATATTATGCAGCAGCCGAAAATAGTCCCCTTAGTAACTTTCAATTTTCCGTCGGTCTTAGTACACAATGTATCTACAGAAGAGTCAAGTTTTAAATAGGAAAAATATCGAAACATTTTGGTTATTTTTGAGCGCAATGCTAATTGGTCTATTCAGATGGATTGTGCTATGCTAAAAGTGGTACAGCCAGACCCGGAGATCGGCTGAATGGATTCCAAAACTGTAAAAATCATATGTTTAACTCTAGGGAATCTGGAAAATGAGCATATTTAAAAAAAAAAGTTGAGTGTGCCTTTAAATAATTCAACCCAAGCAACACCCACCCTAACATAAAAGAGCCCAACCCCCTGATTTCTGAGAAACATCCAATTTTTACCAAATCATGTCTACAGAATAAAGCCACATGCTTTTGAATTTAAGAAAGCCATCACTGCAAACAAAATCACACCAGAGCAAAACTGAAAAACAGGCAAATGCAAATCCATGCAGGCATAAGTGGATCTCCATTTACACACAACAAAACTGAAAGTGTGATGCGTAGTCTCAGCTGCGTGCTTTTGTACGCTCTGCTGTACCTGCGGTCTTTGCCTTTACCGTTAGGAGTCAATTCAAATGCCTGTAAAAATCTGCATGCACAGAGCCAAAACTACTTTCCCCAAAACTGAAGCCAAACGAAGAGCTTCAAAAAGCATGGAGGGCTAAGGACAAAAACAACACACACACACACGCAAAGTGAGTAAAAGAGAAACAAAGGAGAAAAAAGTGAGAGCGGAAACCTTTCCAAACAGTACCGTGACACTAATGCCCAGACTGCTGTCTATTTTGGACAGCTCAAGGTCAAATAGATCTCCAGGCTGGAGGCTATTGACTTCTGGGCTACTAGCATTTAATGTCTCCGTGACGTTGGTGGGAGAAACCCCCTGTGAACAGAAAAAAGCTGGGTTAATACAAGGCCGTGCATTGCCGTACACATGCAAGGATCAGAGGTTACAGGCCGACGCGCCTGGTTAACGGAGGGTTTTCGGAATAGGCATGCGAAACTGCGTTGCATTTACATTCAAGAAATGCAATCGGTAAGGAAAAGAGAGAGAGGCGTTTTTACAAGCAGTTCAAATTTCTCTATCAGTGTTTGATCGACTGATGTGCGAGTCTAAGGTGTAACTACATTTGATCCTAAACTGTTTTTGAAATCTCTTGTATGTAGGGTGGCCATACGTGCCATTTTCGCCGGACACGTCCTGGCCAGGATTTCGGGTGCATCCTCCGGAAGTTGCACTGGTCGACCGCATACATCATCGAGGTTCTCATTTCAGTTAAGAGAAATAAATCTTAATTTTATTATGCATTTAAGACATACAATCATAGTAGTTTCATTCTTACCTTGAAATCTAATAGTTGCTTTTCTGAAATAGAACATGAAATATTAAACCTCAATGGTCGACCAATGCGACTTCTGGAGGACGCAGCAGAAATCCTGGCCAGGACGTGTCCGGCGAAAATGGCCTGTATGGCCACCCTATTTAAATTGGGGCTACTAGACAGATTTGTGTGACTCCAAACCATTCTCATGACTTGCGTATAAATAGCATGACTTTTTAAAAGGCAATACATCTAATTCTGCATATATGATACACCAGTCCTTCCCGTTTTTCCTCAATTTTCTTCTATTTTTAAACTATTGTCGCTTGGGATTAGATTTGAGATATAGGATGTCATTTAATTTCTCAATTTTTTTGTCTATTTTTAAACCATGGTCACTTGGAGTTGGGGTTAGAAATGGGGTTTGGTTTAGGATGTCATTTTATGTAACACAGTTGTTCTAACCCCAACCCCAAGTGACAATGGTAAAAAAAGGCAATACATAAAATGCCACGAAAAGATGCATAGTATTAAGTGAACGGGAAGGACGGCCATAACATATGCATGCAAAATTGGACTTTGGCGTATGTACTGCATGACTAAGGCGTGCCATTTATACGCAATTCATGAGAATGGCCTCTGACACTATGACCCAAAAAAGAGCAACACAATAAAACAAGTAATAGATGTTCATAATCTCGTTCAAGTCTGAGTAATTATAAGAGTGATGTTCGCCTTAGCATGCAACATTTTACATTTTGTTTCTTTAAATGCTAACAGACAAATTGCAGATCACTGCAGACTTGTTGTATCCTCCTGTCATGTTGTGACGTAAGGAATAACGGTTCCAGGTCCAAGCCTCCACTCGCTTTATATGATGCTACAAACTCTAATGCTGCGTTCAAACCAGCCGCAGTAGAGGCGTCAAGCGCGAGTGATTTCAATGTTAAGTCAATGTAAAGGTCTCGCGGCGCGAATTGAATTTTGGCGCACCGGGTTAACCAATCAGGAGCTTGCTCTAGTAGTGACATGATTACAGAAAGCAAGCAGAGTCGCAGAAGCCCCTCCCATGATGCGAATTTCCGCATGAAAGTCTCAATAACTAGAATTTCACGTGCGTCTTTCACGCGTGAATGAAGCGAGTAAACTCAAAACGTTCAAGCGGCAACTAGACACAAATTTGATGCCTCATACGTGGCTGGTGTGAACCCACAGTAAGAGTGCTATTTATTTATAGACGGTTACGTCGGACACACACACACACGAGTTTCCACTGTTACGCACCTGGCCCGGAGTTAAATTCCAGTTTGGCTAGTGGCTAAACTGACCTCTGAAACAAATACCTTGTCAAAAACAAAAACGTTCCTGTTTCCTAAAGACGACGGGAGACGGCGAGCATGGATCCGAGATGTGCGAAGAGAGGTTCGGCAACCAGGCAAAAATTTAAGGATCTGTAGCTAGCTAACATTGTATACAGTAACTGAACACAATAACTTTAGCTTAGTGTAATAGTTGATGATTTGAACTGAAAGGTAATATACTTGTTATTTTATTTAGCTTGTTATCAGAAATAATCTACTCTATAGAGGGACTCTGATCGTTACAATTTATAAATGTTTGGTGTACACTACATTGTCACGGCTCACGGTCATCTGGGATTTCAGTATGGAGATAGTACCGTCCACTCCTGTAACTGACGAAAGATGGATGACGTGAACGTGCCGCTTTGCTCTCATTGGTAGTCGCTACCGAAAGTCGCTCATCATATGCATAAAGGTAAACTTTTCTTAACTTTGTTGCGGCGCTGGACACATGCTATCCGGTTGCCAACTGTCACTATTGCTCGTGTCGCCAGCTCTTCATTAAAATAAATGAGATCATGTCGCTTTGTTGCTGCGTGTAAAATGAATGGGGCATAAAAGTGTAGTATCGATTGTTGTTTGCTTTAGGCATCTGATAGAGCGTTTGGACCCAGAAGTGGTGTCGTGTGACTTCAGACTTGGTTTAGGACACAGTGTAAATAAGCTCGGAAATCGCGTTCTGCATTTGATGAAAAGTTTATTTATTGTGCACGTAGGAAACTTCAAGAAGGATGCAATGAGCAACAAGAACGGTCCTGTTGTTCAAAAAAGTATTTTTTAACACTGAAGTAACATCTTAAAACTCAAACTACCTAAAGTTCACATTAAAACAGTTACTCGCAAAAATAACTGACTAGTACTTTTACTTCAAAGCTAACCTATCGGCGATGCTAAAAGTTCTTTCAGATCACTACATAGACTAATTCTAATTCTACCTTTTTAGTCATTTGTTTCTCGTTGCTACTCGAGTTTGTGTCCTCATCCATATCCGAATCCCATTTGTCAGAGGATTCCAGCTCTTTTGGAACATCTGTGACTTTGGATTTCCAGGTTTTAGGAGGAAGTGCTGGTGGGGTGGCTTTAGCTGTGGGTTTACTGTCAGCCGTGTTCTCCTCTGTAGGAACGTTGCGATGAAATCCATTGAGATGGGTCTGTTGAAGGCCAGCGCTTTCGGTCCTGGAGTCGTGGGAGCTGACGCTCTCCTGTCGTGCCGACTGGGTCGAAGATAATTTATCAAGAGTAAGAGAGGGGCTGGGGGAGCCTGTATGCCCTTCAGAGGAAGAATCAACACCCATTTCTTGTTTTTGTTCAGCTGGGTCTGATCTGTAGCTATGGATTCCTGTAGGAGAGTCTGGGAGAGAAGAAGAAGACTTTTGTTATCTATGCAAGTACTATTTTGTCTATGTTAAGTAAGGAATAGTAGATTCTGGACCAGAAAATGTTAAAACCCAAAATAGCAATAATCTTCAGCTTCGCAGACAAACTAAAGTATATTTATTAAACACCAGCAACAAGATTAAAGACACCAATGCTAATGTTTTTATATTTTTAGGGCCATTTTACAATTAGGTTGCATTTGTTAACAATATTAAATGCATACGCTAACATGAACAATATAATTGTTTATTTCTGCATTTGTTGTTTGTTAATGCATTACAATTCTTCTTGTCATTTTATTGTGCATTAAATAATGGTTACATCTTTTGATTTAAAAAATGTACATGAAATAAATGCTTAAAAATATTTTTCATTGTTAGTGCATGATACCTAATGCATTAACAAGTTTTTATTTGATTATTATTAATAACCTAAACAAACAATCGCCGGCCAAGTAATTAAGTTTACATTCCTAACTGCATGTTATTTGTGATTTGTTAGGACACATATAAACTTTGCACATAAATACAGAATTCACTCTGACTGGTGCATATTTTAAGTCATTTATGAAAAGTTATAGTCTTGAAAAGTCTTTCAGCATTTTTAATGTCCCTACATAGCATGTAAGTTATACCTGGAAACAGCCTCTCTTTAGGCTGCGAGACCACCAGAGTGACATCATCAGGGGTGCTCTGCAGAATATCAACCACTCTCTCGTGTGATAGGCCCTCCAGACTGACATCATTTACACTCAACAGCCTATCACCTACAAAAAACACATACAGGCATTTATAATTTTTTTCATAATGTCAGCAAGCAGGGCTATCTTCTTCACAAAAACATTGTGAAAGTAAGAAAGAAAATCATGCATTCAAGACATTTAACCCTTATGTGTTGTTGAGGCCATTTTTGTTATTTTTTTGTCTTAATTTGGCCACATCTTTCTCTGTGTTTCAGCAAATGGAATGATTTTTGGTGACAAATCTTATATTTACACATATTTTAAGAAAATGCTTTGAAATTTAAAAAAAACGTAACAATATACCGTGGGCAAATTTACTACCCTTACGTGTTGTTAGTGGCCAAAAATGGCCACTAAATTAAACTGCTGTAAAAATGTATTAGATTTTTTTCCCAATTTTTTTTTGCATAAATCTGTTAATCAACCTCAGTACTGATCAAAACTACCAAATGTTTACAACAATTCCATGATTTTAACTCTTTCATGCAGAGTTTATAAGTGGTGTCACTGATTTGGGGAAAAAACACACAAAATGACATATTTTCAATATAAAAGTGATTGTGGACTGGATTTTTTTCACCTTTACAACGAAAGGGTAGTGAATTGGAACAATGCACAAGGATTAAGCTTGATAAAAAAATAAAAAAATCTTAGCGCATCCATGGATACTTTATTAAAAATATCAGATAAACGGAACAGTGACTCCAAAGAGTTTTAAACAAATGCACAGTTTTATTTTCCACCTTCAATTTATAATGTAAAGTAAAAATATTCAGGTTATAATAATGTTCCCGGTTTGAAGAAAACTCCTCTCCTCCCTTATTTCACTTAGCATTACACTACATAACTTAGCATGAGAGGACATCAATAAGCCAAAAAAAAGTTATAAAATATGACGTCACCCATAAGTTTGTAAAGTGCTTTTTGAAGCCAATATTAGGTGGTGCTTGGCGTGGCCGTCTTGGCCTTGCGTCACTCGCGGATAACCGAAAATGGGTAGAGAGACGAGACGTGGGTGAAGCCAAGGTCGCTTGTTGTTGAAACCATGCCTCCCTAGCTCGACTCTAGTGACAGTAGTGGCTGTTCACCCGTCAATCAAGTGCCCACGCCCTTAATTATCCACAACTTTAAGGCTTAATATAATTTAAATGGATGAGTTACAAAAAAATTCAACCGCCTCACAGTCGTCATGAAGGGCAAAATTAGCTATACAGACCAAAAACGCCTTTTGTACCCGGCTGTAAACATAATATTTTCTACTGTAAAGTTGGCCATTTTAACATGGGGGTCAATGGGAACTGACTCCCTTTTGGAGCCATTCATTTAAAGTCACTTTCGTATTCGCTTCATCAGAGAGATTTGAAGGTTGCGCTTTGGTTCATACCAGGTTTCAGACAGCCGTCGACATCAGCGGGCCCACCGGGTGTAATAGAGCTGACGAGGGGACCCAGGTCCTGTCGTCCAGAGTTCTGTACATCTACAATTTGAAAGCCTAGAGCAGAACATACAAACAAGTCACATAACATACAAGTAGTCGTTATAGACGGTTTCAACAGCAACAAAACAAACAAGCAGCTTTTGTGGCCCAAACTTAATGTCCCTCAAGAGTATTTTTATTTTTGATAACAAGCTAAATAAATAACAATTTGATTTCCTTAGTTCAAATAATTTTTTGATATTGTAAGTTTCTTACAACTAGTTCAGATACAAAACCCTCTAAAGGGGGTCGCACACCGGACACGCAGCTCAGCGCCGCTTAAAAATAAAACGAACACATTGTTTTCTATGAGTATACGCACACCCAGCTTTGACTCAGGAAGTTGCTCAAATCCCTGTCGCGCCACTCACATAGTTTAACATTAAATAACGGTGCGGGCGCGAGCTAACGTTAGCGCGGTGAAGTTCTGCCTGTCAGTTGGTTGGTTGAGAATAATTGCAGATTATTCACATTGATATTGTAATCACGATTATCTGTATTTGGTGTCCAAACATACGTCCGAAACGCACAAAAATAAGCACAAATGGATAGTTGTAATTGAGGCTTTTGGCGATTATAACAAGGAGATAACTAGCTAAACACTTTAAGTTCTACATACCGCTCCCCTGTGGTTGCCAGAAGCCATGTTGAGGTCTCAACCAACCAACTGACAGACTGAACTCCACCGCGCTAACGTTAGCTCGCGCCCGCACCACGTGCATATCATGCTGTGTAAACTTCTTCTTCTTCGGTTTTATTGGCGGTTGGCAAACCAGCTTAAAGGTCATGTGATTGGCTTATAAGTAAACAATCCCCCACGTGTGGTGCGTTCTTGTGATTGGCTAAAACAAGGGAGATATCTAATTGGTTGCAGATCATTCCCTGTTTAAAAAAAGGCATTTGTGTGTCGAGCCAAGTCAGGGGAGTCTCAAAATTCACACACAAATGCAGTAAAGTTCACAGACCAAAAACAGTTTGTAAATCAAGATATATTTGTGTGTGCATCAGAAATACATTTCTGAATCTTGTCCTGTGCATTTGTGAATCTTGAGTGCATTTGTAAATGTTGTTTGCATTTCTGAATTGGTTGTGTATTTATAAATTTTGTGTGCATTTCTGAATTTTGTGTGCATTTGTGAATCTTCTGTGCTTCTTAAATTTTGTGTGTGCATTTGTGAATTTTGTGTGCATTTGTGTATCCTGCGTGTGTATTTATGAATCCTGTGTGTGCATATGTGAATGTAGTGTGTGCATTTATCTTTATTGAGACTCTTCTAGCTCCATAGTTGTATAAAAGGCCTTCATGCTAATATTGAGAACAACAGAACTCTTGCTCATGCCCAAATCAATGATAGAGAATCATTAAACGGCACATTCTCTCTCCCTGAACGAGATTCATAAATCACTGTGAGTGCTCCCAGAGATCTGTATTATATCACATTATGCTTCACCCCGTCACAAACAGTTTTCTGTGATCTGATAATCCTTGCTGTCGGCATCAGATGCTCAGCAGAATGTTTGTGTCAACGATCTGTGTAAACCTCTCTCAGCAGCGGGGATTTATTACTTACCCAGTCCATATTTGACGTCTTTCTTCAGATTTACGGTTTGTATCTGTCGTTCTGGAGAGGATAAAGCGTGGACCTTCTTCTTCAGGGAATCTGTGAGTGGGAAATACCAGTGGGATATCAGACCGGCATGGTACTTGAGAGCTTACAGGCATTGTTAGTAATTTAACTGAGCCTTGAAGGGATAGTTGACAATACCCATTGACTTCCAAAGTATTTTTATTTTACATACTATGGCAGTCAATGAGTACCATCAACTGTGTGGTTACCATCATAACAGAAAAAAGAAACTCATACTGGTTTTGAACAACATGAGGGTATGTAAAGATGAAAGAATTCCTTAAAGATTTCTTATACGTTTCTTATATACATCAGGGATGACATGAGGATGACTTCAGTTTAGTTGTTTATTAAAAACATTCTTAACCCTCATAAGCCCCTATTTTCCTGTATACGTTACAGTTCCTTGGGGGTAAAAATGACCCCAGAAATTAAAAGGGTGATTACAAAAAATATATACATTTTTAATGATACAAATAATATATCTTTTTTTGTTTACTTCCCATCTATACAATAATGATGTGTTTTGGGAGATATGAAGTACTTTTGTACCTTTTTACCACTCAATTCCTCAACTACACCATTAGCTTGCCTGTAAAATATCAATTTTTTATGAAAAATTCACATAAATTATTATCTAAATTTGATTTAAATTGTTTTTAGATATTGATCTAGATGTTATGTGTTGAATTTGACCATTTGGTGTTTAGAAAAAAACAGTTTTATGGTTACAGTTTAGGAAATAAATCATTTTGACCAGCAGAGGCCCATAGACACCCATTCATTTTACTGGATGTGGCCAACTGCTTAACATCAATACTTTAATGAAACATTTTGTGAATTTATGCTTATATAAACATTAGAAAGGTCATTAAAAATAAAAATTATTCCAAATAGTATAATTTTTTGTAGTTTTTGATGCATTTTGAAAATCTGTTTTTACAAAATGCCACAGAAATTTGACTAAATGTAAGGGTGTTAATCTGTGTGTGTGTGTGTGTGTGTGTGTGTGTGTGTGTGTGTGTGTGTGTGTGTGTGTGTGTGTGTGTGTGTGTTGGCATATGTGGTTTATGAAACCAATTTTCAGGTTTACACACCACCATTATGAGACCATTTGGTTTATGAGCCCATTTTTGATGTCCTCATAATTCAGAGAATTTAAGTTGATAAAAAATATGATTTAAATTATGAATATTTAATATGATGACCTAAATGAGCATTATATGGCTTCTTTTATAGGATCATATTGTTATTTGGCCATTATAACAGTTGGCATGCTTTATATGACCTTAACAAATAAGGTCCTTTTAAACCATGATGTGTATGTGTGAACTTCGAATAGCGCCTCTGTAGGCGGGAATTGGTATTGCAATACAAAACACATTCGCGCCAAAACTACACACACTTTCGCGCTGTTTCATACAATCGCGGGTAAACGTCAGTACCAACCAAGAGCGTGGAGATGATTTGTCGCGCTTGTGGAGCTGGAAAAAAAGTAAGTGCTTCTTATTTTATATTCTGTACATGTATTACAATTACACAGAGCGCTGTTTAAAATGTGCAGTAAGCAAGTCCGAACAGTAGCAAAGCAGGAAGTGGACACCTAGTTACCTCATATAGATAAATACTAATTGCTTATCTCGTTTCGGACGGTAGAGTCATGGTATCTCACATGGACGTCTGTAAAAATATTTTTTATGATCTCAGCAATAAAACTGAGATGAATCATGGATTCAGACCAATCCGCATTTTGTCGGTGTTGATCTCTCACCACCCTCGTAAAAATCCCCGGCCGAGTTAACGTTACATTAGGCTTCTGTTTTTAGACAAACTATGAGGGCGTGTGATAATTTAACTACCGTCCACATTTACATCTCTACGTTTACTAGAAGAAATCGATTCAAAAGTCAGCGTTAAAACCTTTTTGAGCACTCACAAACAACGTTAAGAATTCGCTCCTCCGCTGTGAATAACGTTAAATCCCCATTAGAATGCATGAGTTTTAGATATGTACTTTTTATTTTTTTTACATACGTCCGAATTGGGCTTATGCTACGTAAATTAAACGAGCAATGGAATTAGTAACTTCTAAGGTGTTTAAGATCTATCTACACGAGGTATTTAGTACACATTAGTATTATGAGCAGTCAGCTTGTGTCTACTCACGTACCTTCTACAGAGGTTTTTCAATATATTTGTTCCTGTTTGAGAGTGAGCAGTGCACTGTTTTTTAATTAGTCTTGTGTGTGTTTATTGTGTGTGTGTTATAGTCATGGGTTATGAGGTCTTGATTTGGTATATGAGGACTCAGTATAGTAACTGTATGTGATCAAACTGTGATCTGTGTTTAAGTCTTGTGTGTGTTTATTGTGTGTGTGTTATAGTCATGGGTTATAAGGTCTTGATTTGGTATATGAGGACTCAGTATAGTAACTGTATGTGATCAAACTGTGATCTGTGTTTAAGTCTTGTGTGTTTATTGTGTGTGTGTTATAGTCATGGGTTATAAGGTCTTGATTTGGTATATGAGGACTCAGTATAGTGACTGTATCCAGCCGTGATCTGTGTTTAAGTCTTGTGTGTTTATTGTGTGTGTGTTATAGTCATGGGTTATAAGGTCTTGATTTGGTATATGAGGACTCAGTATAGTAACTGTATGTGATCAAACTGTGATCTGTGTTTAAGTCTTGTGTGTGTTTATTGTGTGTGTGTTATAGTCATGGGTTATAAGGTCTTGATTTGGTATATGAGGACTCAGTATAGTAACTGTATGTGATCAAACTGTGATCTGTGTTTAAGTCTTGTGTGTGTTTATTGTGTGTGTGTTATAGTCATGGGTTATAAGGTCATGATTTGGTATATGAGGACTCAGTATAGTAACTGTATGTGATCAAACTGTGATCTGTGTTTAAGTCTTGTGTGTGTTTATTCTGTGTGTGTTATAGTCATGGGTTATAAGGTCATGATTTGGTATATGAGGACTCAGTATAGTAACTGTATGTGATCAATCTGTGATCTGTGTTTAAGTCTTGTGTGTGTTTATTGTGTGTGTGTTATAGTCATGGGTTATAAGGTCATGATTTGGTATATGAGGACTCAGTATAGTAACTGTATGTGATCAAACTGTGATCTGTGTTTAAGTCTTGTGTGTGTTTATTCTGTGTGTGTTATAGTCATGGGTTATAAGGTCATGATTTGGTATATGAGGACTCAGTATAGTAACTGTATGTGATCAAACTGTGATCTGTGTTTAAGTCTTGTGTGTGTTTATTGTGTGTGTGTTATAGTCATGGGTTATAAGGTCATGATTTGGTATATGAGGACTCAGTATAGTAACTGTATGTGATCAATCTGTGATCTGTGTTTAAGTCTTGTGTGTGTTTATTGTGTGTGTGTTATAGTCATGGGTTATAAGGTCTTGATTTGGTATATGAGGACTCAGTATAGTAACTGTATGTGATCAAACTGTGATCTGTGTTTAAGTCTTGTGTGTGTTTATTGTGTGTGTGTTATAGTCATGGGTTATAAGGTCATGATTTGGTATATGAGGACTCAGTATAGTAACTGTATGTGATCAATCTGTGATCTGTGTTTAAGTCTTGTGTGTGTTTATTGTGTGTGTGTTATAGTCATGGGTTATAAGTAGGGGTGGCACGGTCCATGAAAAAAATCCGAACCGTTCGGTTCGCTTGTCTCGGTTCGGAGCGCGTGTGTACCGCACGGTTCAACGGTTCATGGCATGCGCAATGTAGTCTCATGCCCTGTATGTGACCTCAGATAGCGTGTTTCCCTTTCGCGCGAAAGAAGAGGTGACTGGTTTGGAGTATAAGTACTGCAGGTTATGTTACGTGTAGAAATGGCAAGTGGGAGAGAAAAGGAAGTCTGCCCGCAGTTGGAGGATGCGCCAGCGTCGTATAAGTTTGGTGTGTGGAAACATATTTTTATTTCATGTTACTTATGATGACAGCGGAAATAAAACAATAGATAGAACTGCAGTCTATGGGTTGAATATGCTCCAACAGCCACAGGAGATCGCCTTCTCTCCGACCATTTATCTGAGGTACTGAGCACAATGTTTTACGTCTTTTCATATTCAGCGCTATTTTTAGCCTTTCATTGATAAAATTAAAGCGGCTGATTTCCGCGTAGTTTCATTTTGCTAGCGTGTGAAAGTTGCGCGATCTTATTTCAGAAATTTCCCCTCAAAGTAATCAGGACAGAAGTGGTCAAAAGTGGACAAAAGAGACTTAAAGAGATTTTAATATTACAGGTGCAAAGGTTATGTTTCTCTCTCGTCCACATAAATTCTCAGTATTAAAGCAGCCTCTCAGTGATAAATCTAAGAGCTACACTGAAGTTGGCATTTTAATAAATGCAAGTTATCTTTGTGTGCTAAAAATGCACATAAAGTTTATGTAGATGGCAATACACATTCTCTTTTTTGCCAATTAAATGAAAAGCATGTTGAAATCATCAATGTCTTCCCTCTTGCTCTATCAAAATCTCATCTGGCTTTCCTCAGAGATGGTCCAATGTGCTTAAAGTCAAATTCAGTTTGTGCATGATTACATGATATAACTTTTTTTAATACTGTATCATAAATTATGGATAATTAATACATTAATAAGATAATACATTTCTGGAGTGTTAAAAATTTAAAGAAAAGATAACAACAAGAACCGTACTGAACCGTGAACCGTGACCATAGAACCGTGATACGAACTGAACCGAGGGTTTTGTGAACCGTGCCACCCCTAGTTATAAGGTCATGATTTGGTATATGAGGACTAGGGTTGGGCGATGTCCCCATAAATTGGCAGTTGACGATGGTTACGTAAACCATCGCGATGGACGATGATATCGTTAGGCGGGGGGGTATTTTAATTTTTCGTTATTATTCGTTAATATATAATTTTTATTCGTTATTTTACTTTATTACTTCCACTTAAGAAGAGTTGTGCACTTTTTATTTTAATATATATTTTACATAAATACTATTCTGTACTTAAAATCTATAATTTTGTTATTTTACTATCCCAACTAATGTCTCTTTCCTATAGGTTGCACATAAGGGGAAAAGGTAGCTTTAATCCACTGAAGAAGAGTTGTGCACTTTTAAGCACCTTTTAATCTCTTTACATAAATATTCTTTTCTATTTAAAAGCTATAATTTCATTATTTTACTAAACCAACGACTCCTCCGCGCTTTCCAAATTTTGCACGTAAATATCTGTGCATATGTGCCACCAGTACTCCGTCAAAGAGCGGGTCTTCAGCACCGCGGGGAGCAGCCAGCACTTCAATCCGCAGCTTATTAAAACTAGACAAAGTGAACAGGGCCAGACACATCGAAATTTAAACATGGTCTGTGTATGTAAATCCCGCGTTTCGGTCGGAGTGTTGTTCCCGTTTTCTTGTTCTTGACGTTCCCTGAATTCTGGGTTTATATCTTAATCCGCTAGCCTGGTTAGCCAGACCTACATCAAGATGTAAGGTCTGGCAACTCTTCACACAAACGGCTCAATGCAAGGGGCGGGATATAAGGTTGTCCCTCAAAATGCCTCTGCACGCAATAGGATAGCGCTATGACGGATCAGAGCAACGAAGAAGGTGACGTAGTTACCGTAACCAGTCGGCAAAACTCCAAACACATCTTTCTTGCTTAAAAAGGACTTCAGTAGGGTTTATTTGCTCTTCTCTCAAAGAAAAACATAAGTCTAAGTCCTCCAGAGTCGCGGCCAAAGCCGCTTCAAAAGATAGCTGTTCGCCAGCAGCAGCAGCCATTCTCTGTTTTCAAGTAGGAACCGTTGCAGCTCTGTCGTCATCATGTTAAGCCCGCCCCACAGACGCTACACACGATGTGATTGGCCTGACCAAATTTTGGTTTTTGGACCGGTTAAGTGTATTGTGAGTGCCTAGACTAAACCCTGGCAGCAAATATATTTTGCGGCCGCTAGGGTGCGTCTAGATTTCTAGGCTATTAATCCGCCGCTTCAGTGCAGTATAGCCTCAATGTAACAATGAGCACGATCTCCCGAGACACTACAAAAGGCTACTAATAAATGATTAATATGGGCTGTTTTCTTGTACAAAATTAAATATTTTAAGATAAATGTACAACATGTAAAAAGACAAGATTCTAGCAATGTCAAGATTAGGGATGGGCATTTTCCAGTAATTTACTAATTTTTTTAATATTTAATTTTTCGAATATTTAAGCTCTTAAAGAACGAATATTCGTTTATTTAAATTATGTTAATTAAGACATGCGTGTTTTGTATTTTTCATTTTGTCATAATTTCACAGAAGGCTAATAATTAGGAAATATCCACAGCAAGCTAAACTTATATTTAATTATTGCCATTAAACTGCCATGTGCAGTTATCCGGTTAATTTTCGAAAGAGCACCGCAAATAATAAATGTTCTCCGTTTCATTTCGTTCTCCGTGTCTGTCTCTTTATTAACAAAATAAAGTAGACTTTATAACAGAAAGCTTACAAATCTCTCATGATGTGTTGATTCGGGCGGCGGAGAAGCACGTTTAATAACACGTGAGCCCTCACTGAGCCAGTGGCCAAATACGGCGCGGCGGGGACAAACCCGGAGATAAAAGGAAAAACTTAAATTCGTCTGCAATCTGCATTGCCAAACAATCTGAAATACATACAAATTAATGTTCATGTATATTTTACATTTAAGTCTGTAAAAGACAGTATAGATGAAGTGAAAAACCATTAAATAAGTTGTTACCCTTTGGTGGCACATTAAAAACAAACAAACATTCGAATAGCATTTTTTAAATTCGAATTATTATTGCCATTCGAATATCCGTGCCCATCCCTAGTCAAGATCAAATGCCCGACATTTCACAGACTAACACACGTCACGTCTCACGTCTTCTATTTCATTTATAGACCAATTCACGCAGAGATATTAGGTTAACTATAGTCTATATAGAGAGTAAGTGTATGTCGACTCGCAGCGGAGTGGGGAGGGGGCGTGGCATCACGATGGTGTCTCTCCATCGTGATGTCAGTCAACCATCACGATGGACGATGATATCGTCTATCGGCACAACCCTAATGAGGACTCAGTATAGTAACTGTATGTGATCAAACTGTGATCTGTGTTTAAGTCTTGTGTGTTTATTGTGTGTGTGTTATAGTCATGGGTTATAAGGTCATGATTTGGTATATGAGGACTCAGTATAGTAACTGTATGTGATCAATCTGTGATCTGTGTTTAAGTCTTGTGTGTGTTTATTGTGTGTGTGTTATAGTCATGGGTTATAAGGTCTTGATTTGGTATATGAGGACTCTGTATAGTAACTGTATGTGATCAAACTGTGATCTGTGTTTAAAGGTGCAGTGTGTAATTTTTAGAAGGATCTCTTGACAGAAATGCAAAATAATATATAAAACTATATTATCAGTGGTGTATAATGACCTTTTATAATGAATCGTTATGGGTTTATTACCTTAGAATGAGACGTTTTTATCTTCATACACTGAGGGTCCCCTTACATGGAAGCGGCCATTTTGTGCTGCCATGTTTTTACAGAAGCCCTTAATGGACAAACTTTTTTTTACTAAGTTGTCTCCAACGATGACATGTTTGTTCGGTGGCGTCTACTGTAGCTTTTCTATGTGTTTCAAAAGCAATAGGTGAGCAGTGGACTTAGCCGTTGGTTGCAGTTCACAACCTTACCACTAGATGCCACTAAAATGTACACACTGCACCTTTAAGTTTTATGTGTGTTTATTGTGTGTGTGTTATAGTCATGGGTTATAAGGTCTTGATTTGGTATATGAGGACTCCGTATAGTATTGCTGCAACGACGCGTCGACGTCATCGATTACGTCGACTATGAAAATACGTCGACATGCGTAAAATGCGTCGACGCGTCGGTGTTTACATTCATTTCGCGTAATGGCGGCTTCTGCTCCTGGCAGTGTTATCCATACATTGATTTGTTTGTGTGCGCCACAAAATCAACAATGGCCGCAACATTTAACGTTACATTTTTATTTTCATTTAAAACGGCTTCATTTATTGTTGTGCGCGCTCGGTGGTGCCTCTCTTGTGCACGCGCGCTCTCTCTTTCTCTGCGTGAAGCCCCTAGACAGCGCCTCTCATACATGACACTGAATGAAAGAATTAAAAGTTGGCTGTGTTTTGTACTTGCATTTTCACGTAAACGTCAGATGTTACTGGCAGAGAAGATGACTGATTCGAGTTTATCATGAAAGATTAGCAGGGTTTTCCCACACAAACAGGTTATGTGCTTGTGCGCGAGCTCTCTCTCCTATGCCCGCGCATGCCTTCTGTAGTAACTCTGTGTAATGGCAATTTTTTAATTTGCGCCGAATTGTGAGTTGTCATGCCACCGGGTTGAAGGTTGCTGCTGCCAGCACTTATTCAGCCCCACTCGCGTAATTTGCCGGCTTTAAAAATGTTAGCGCAAGACGCACGGGTTGCTTTTAAAAGCGCTCGCCTGTGAACACGAGTTTAGATTCAGATGCGTCTGTATTTGAGGGCGTTTGCCGCGCGTCTAGATGCGCGACCTGATACGAACGGCCACTTAAATGAAAATGAGACAAATAATGAATGATCTATGAATAGTTATATTATTCATCGTCTTTTGATAACAAAAACTTATTTGATGCAAAACTCATCAGTTTATTTAAAACGTTTCATATGAATATAATGTTTTCTTAAGTAAAACAAGTCCATTCAATATTTGTTCTTTTATGACACAAGGTATTTGGCAATGTACATGATCCAAGTACTAAAAATTAAGATAAGGATTTTTTATTTTTCCTCCTGTTCCTCTGCATACTTGATAAATCTTGCTTGTGTGTTGTATATCAGGAGTTTCTAAAGTTTTTCAACCCAACAGGTAATCTCAAGACCCACCATTTTTTTAAAATAGAAATATAGGGGAAAACACAAACACATTTGTTCCCTTTTAGTAGCTTTTGAATATGTTTAATTGAATAATATAAAAATACCTTATCTTAGGGCTGCAAGATTATAGCAAAAATCATAATTGTTAACTGTATTTGCATTGATTTGGAAATTATCTATTTAAAATATACAATGAATTGCAAGGATGCAGAAAACACTATTATATTATTACTATTATATACTATTAAACACTATATAAAACTAGTTCACTATTGCACACTTATGTATAGGCTACTGAGGATTTAACTGTATTATTTTAATATAGTCAGTCATGAACTAAAGTGGGCCGGTCTAAGTCATGAAACTCCAGGGCTGAAAATGAGTCCCACTCCGGCCCTGGGTGGTTTCCATTAGCTTAAGCCAGGACTAGACCTTAGTTTAATTAGAAAATATAATTATTTTAAACAAACATGCCTTACTAAAAACATTACTTGTGTGCATTTTGAGGCCAAACTAAGGGCACTGGTGTATTTTAAGATATGTCAGTGCAAGATGTTTTCAGTTTGGACAGCTCTTATATTTATTTTATATGTGTTTATTGTGTGTGTGTTATAGTCATGGGTTATAAGGTCATGATTTGGTATATGAGGACTCAGTATAGTAACTGTATGTGATCAAACTGTGATCTGTGTTTAAGTCTTGTGTGTGTTTATTGTGTGTGTGTTATAGTCATGGGTTATAAGGTCATGATTTGGTATATGAGGACTCAGTATAGTAACTGTATGTGATCAAACTGTGATCTGTGTTTAAGTCTTGTGTGTGTTTATTGTGTGTGTGTTATAGTCATGGGTTATAAGGTCATGATTTGGTATATGAGGACTCAGTATAGTAACTGTACAGTGTTTCCTCTAGGATTTTTTCCAGCTGTGGCGGCAGGGGGCGCCCATGATGATTATAAATGTACATTTAAAAAAATAATGTTTAAAATAGGCTTCAGTAAACTAACATGTATTTTTTATCATTTTCATGCTGTCATTTACTTTTCCTTATATTTATAGTATTGCTTTTCTATGTTTGATCTAAACTGTATTTTCTTAAAAATACGTAAGTTTTATAGCTTCATAGGGATCTTTCATTGTAGTTTTAATGTAGTGTGCAAGTTCGTGCTCGGGTTTGCTGTTGCAAAGTCACGCACAGTCCTGTTTGATAATCCGCACCGCTGTGATTGACAGAACATTTATCCGACATCAGCAGGCAGCAATTTTATTCCACACCCGGCCTGTCTGACATAAAGACCCTGACCCGGTCACACCGCAAATCGCGCAGTTATAGAAACCTTTATGCCCTTCGCAGACAGATCTTAAACACAAATAAGCACGGGACATTTAAAATCTGTTACCTATCGGAATCGAGTCGAATTCTGTTCTTGGATGTTAGACCCGCAGTTCACGCTCACATATTGAGTCCCGACCTGGATCTACAACGCATATAACACGTTAATATTATTACACCCGTTACATCAAATATTAGAAGTTTCACCCGCGGGTACCCCGACCCTGTTGTTTCGTCTGAAAACAGATGAAAGAGTCTCACCGTCTGCCTCCAGTTTTTATTACCAACGTCCTTCTCTTCCACGGGAATAAGTTTCCTTCCAAACAGATTCAACTTATGTCTTGCAGTCCTATATGAGTTGTATTCAGTATTTAGCCTTTTGTTTTTGGACAAACATCTTATCATTTAATGTGAAACTTTGTGAGTGTCGATCTAAAGCACAGATTGACTGACAGCTGAGCGGTCAGCAGCGCGCTGCGCTTATAGCCTATACTGAATAACTAATGGCCAGATAAGTTGATAATATGAGTACAGTGATTACAAATGAATGTCCAAAAAACTCGTAATATGTTAAATCGAAAGTTTAATCATGTCTTTTCTCGCAGCCCCGCGCTGCGTCCGTATATGCGCCTGTGAACAGCATACGCGTGATGACCTTGCAACTTAAATTACCCTTAATTTATTGCCAGACAGATAAAAGTAAAATAACATTCGAATCTGTAAATTGTGTATTTTTATTTATGTAAACTCACAATAAGGAGAAAACCTTGTGCTTATTTAAAATAATTAAAAACATGACGTGCTTTCTGCTGCTTTGGTTTAACAGTGCATCACAAAAAAAGAACAGCAACTCAAAACTTTTTTATTCGTTTTGTCAATCTGATAATTATAACATATTTCGTGTAGACTTATTTATTTTATTATTATTTCTCAAAACAGAGACGTAGCCTAATCATCATCCGTTGATTTAAATCTATTTGTGCATGAACTAAACCCATGGGGGAAATAATGATATTTTAGGAGATTCATTTATAAATGAGTGAACAACGCGAATCCAGAAAGGAATTTTTTTCTTTCTTGCTGGGCGGACATTTCGGTATAGCTTTATTTATTTTGCGAGCTGCCGCTGTGGGTTTTGTCTAGAAGGGATACAGAAAATGGCAAAAAGTTTAGGATTAGATTTGGAGGTAGGATTTTTAGGATGAAAACAGCGGCTCTGGCTACATGAGATACACATACATCCTACAATCCTGTGAAATGTTGTGTTTAGAGTTGGGTTTGGGTGAAGGATTAGGATAAAACAGTGCCCATCCGGCGAGATTTCGTTTGCTGTATCCCTTCTATCCACAACCGCAGGCGTGGCGGGGATGTTTTAGGCATGGCGGCCCGCCACGGTTGAATGTATATAGCGGAAACACTGCTGTATGTGATCAATCTGTGATCTGTGTTTAAGTCTTGTGTGTGTTTATTGTGTGTGTGTTATAGTCATGGGTTATAAGGTCATGATTTGGTATATGAGGACTCAGTATAGTAACTGTATGTGATCAAACTGTGATCTGTGTTTAAGTCTTGTGTGTGTTTATTGTGTGTGTGTTATAGTCATGGGTTATGAGGTCTTGATTTGGTATATGAGGACTCAGTATAGTAACTGTATGTGATCAAACTGTGATCTGTGTTTAAGTCTTGTGTGTGTTTATTGTGTGTGTGTTATAGTCATGGGTTATAAGGTCATGATTTGGTATATGAGGACTCTGTATAGTAACTGTATGTGATCAAACTGTGATCTGTGTTTAAGTCTTGTGTGTGTTTATTGTGTGTGTGTTATAGTCATGGGTTATAAGGTCTTGATTTGGTATATGAGGACTCAGTATAGTAACTGTATGTGATCAAACTGTGATCTGTGTTTAAGTCTTGTGTGTGTTTATTGTGTGTGTGTTATAGTCATGGGTTATAAGGTCTTGATTTGGTATATGAGGACTCTGTATAGTAACTGTATGTGATCAATCTGTGATCTGTGTTTAAGTCTTGTGTGTGTTTATTGTGTGTGTGTTATAGTCATTGTTATAAGGTCATGATTTGGTATATGAGGACTCAGTATAGTAACTGTATGTGATCAAACTGTGATCTGTGTTTAAGTCTTGTGTGTGTTTATTGTGTGTGTGTTATAGTCATGGGTTATAAGGTCATGATTTGGTATATGAGGACTCTGTATAGTAACTGTATGTGATCAAACTGTGATCTGTATTTAAGTCTTGTGTGTGTTTATTGTGTGTGTGTTATAGTCATGGGTTATAAGGTCTTGATTTGGTATATGAGGACTCTGTATAGTAACTGTATGTGATCAAACTGTGATCTGTGTTTAAGTCTTGTGTGTGTTTATTGTGTGTGTGTTATAGTCATGGGTTATAAGGTCTTGATTTGGTATATGAGGACTCTGTATAGTAACTGTATGTGATCAAACTGTGATCTGTGTTTAAGTCTTGTGTGTGTTTATTGTGTGTGTGTTATAGTCATGGGTTATAAGGTCATGATTTGGTATATGAGGACTCAGTATAGTAACTGTATGTGATCAAACTGTGATCTGTGTTTAAGTCTTGTGTGTGTTTATTGTGTGTGTGTTATAGTCATGGGTTATAAGGTCATGATTTGGTATATGAGGACTCAGTATAGTAACTGTATGTGATCAAACTGTGATCTGTGTTTAAGTCTTGTGTGTGTTTATTGTGTGTGTGTTATAGTCATGGGTTATAAGGTCATGATTTGGTATATGAGGACTCAGTATAGTAACTGTATGTGATCAAACTGTGATCTGTGTTTAAGTCTTGTGTGTGTTTATTGTGTGTGTGTTATAGTCATGGGTTATAAGGTCATGATTTGGTATATGAGGACTCTGTATAGTAACTGTATGTGATCAAACTGTGATCTGTGTTTAAGTCTTGTGTGTGTTTATTGTGTGTGTGTTATAGTCATGGGTTATAAGGTCTTGATTTGGTATATGAGGACTCTGTATAGTAACTGTATGTGATCAATCTGTGATCTGTGTTTAAGTCTTGTGTGTGTTTATTGTGTGTGTGTTATAGTCATTGTTATAAGGTCATGATTTGGTATATGAGGACTCAGTATAGTAACTGTATGTGATCAAACTGTGATCTGTGTTTAAGTCTTGTGTGTGTTTATTGTGTGTGTGTTATAGTCATGGGTTATAAGGTCATGATTTGGTATATGAGGACTCTGTATAGTAACTGTATGTGATCAAACTGTGATCTGTATTTAAGTCTTGTGTGTGTTTATTGTGTGTGTGTTATAGTCATGGGTTATAAGGTCTTGATTTGGTATATGAGGACTCAGTATAGTAACTGTATGTGATCAAACTGTGATCTGTATTTAAGTCTTGTGTAGGGGTGTGACAGTCATTATATAACCGTGAGACCGACGGTTATAGTTGAACACCGTCATTAGAACTCCATAACCGCCAAAACCGTGTTATTAAAATATTTTTTTAAACATTTTGTATCATAAAGAATTTTTAAATACTAATTAAAAACAACTGTTAACAGTCTGTGTTACACGCCCCCTCACGTTCTCAAGCAGTGAAAAATACAGAGCGGAGCAGACACTGACAACGTGCTGACATACAGGACAGACCAGGTTACTTTTCGGTTACTTTTGAGATTTAACATATTAAACAAAGTCTCACCTTTCCAATCATCTCTTCCTTCTAGTTAATTTATAGCATCAAATAAACATGAATGACCATGATAAGGAATGTTGTTTTAACCGCGGAAAGGCGTCAGTACACTCTCTTGAACGCACATTCACTGCTAGTTGTCTTGCTGTTAATTTTAAAGAAACGTAGAGCAAGTAGCTAATCAGTGTCTAGTTTATTCAAACGCCGGGTGAGCACTGTGCAGCGTGTCTGCGGAGAGCGTTTGCTGCGCATGGCAATTGTGCTTTTACACCGGCTGCGTTTAATAACAATCTCAAGATCACATTACTTTCTTTTACCTGCATTTATGAGCAAAACCTCTTCAATATGCTTTTAATCCACATTGTTTTCGTGCTGTTCTGGTCCGTGTAATGACAGATATAGACACAATTACAGACATAAAAGCCCAATGCACAAATCTGTTTCTCTGAAGATTATTAAAATAGATGATAGAGGATTAATTTATGCTGGGCAGAGAGTGACAGCACAGTCTTCTGGCAACAGTGTTTTTTTTTAAATATTTCATTGCTTTCTGTTAAATTGTTCAAAGTTATTACTGTTTAAAACACACTTGGCATCACATTCATGATTTTATGGTAAAATGACACTTTCCCGTCAATCCACGAGCATTTAAACGAGCAAAACGCCCCCTACCGACGGTTATGTGACGATATGGTCATCACCAATTCTGAAACCGGCACACCCCTAGTCTTGTGTGTGTTTATTGTGTGTGTGTTATAGTCATGGGTTATAAGGTCTTGATTTGGTATATGAGGACTCAGTATAGTAACTGTACGTGATCAATCTGTGATCTGTGTTTAAGTCTTGTGTGTGTTTATTGTGTGTGTGTTATAGTCATGGGTGATAAGGTCTTGATTTGGTATATGAGGACTCAGTATAGTGACTGTATGTGATCAAACTGTGATCTGTGTTTAAGTCTTGTACACATTAGTATTACGTGGACACAATTTAACCAAACGTGAATTAAGCACGATTGAACTAAACTTATGAATTAATATGAATTTGTCGCTATATTTTCCCAAAAGTCTTGTAGGGCTGTCAAAATGGCTGAACAAGTACATTCGAAATTCGTCCTTGAAAAATAATAAAATTCGAATTATATTCAAATTATAAAGACCTACTTTATCTTGGAGAAAATACTCCTAAAAGCCCACAAGAGGGCGCAGCACAAAGCCCCAATAATATAATCATGCACAGCTTATTTTTTGTTAAAACGAATGTTATAAACACTACTAATGAAATCAAAATTAACCAGTATAGTTGTGCACCTGTAAATGTACAAAACGAATGCCATACATAGACAATGCATATTAATATAGGGCATTTTATATAAGTAGATAAATTAACGTGTTTCTAATAAAGTATGAAAACGAATTAATCTTTATTTAAGCCAAAATAAGTGGAAAAGATCATTAGTCATTTAAATTTGGTCGATCTTAAACGCTTTTCACAACAACTTATATAATATTTTGTGTGTTCCTTGGTTGAAAAAATGTAGAAATATAAGCGAGTAATAAAGTACAGTACAGAAATGTTTAACTTACGCGCAGAGCGAAGCCGTTAATAAAGCAGACTCTCCGTAATTAATAGAGGACGTGCTGAAACAGTCGAGTTGGCAGATGATCATCATGTTTATATTTCACGCAGATAATGTTGATGAAAAACTTGCATATCAAATGTCCAGGTGAAAGTCAAGTTTCCAGTCAGTTAAAATAAAGCCACCGCGGCGTTACATTGCAACTCTCTCATATGCGGTGTGGACTCTGTAGATGCACATATGGTTTTAATGTTGCTAAACAAGCAGCTGAATTATGGCACTTTCGTGTTGATCAGTTATTTTAAACTGCATTTAGAAGCAGACGACACTATCTCAGCTAGTTTCACTTTGCGGATGAATTCCAGTTGATGCTCCAAACACCAAAGCAGCATCACACAGCCCTTTTAATATGTATTCTGTCCGACTCGTAATCCCCACTGTCTTTTCTTGCTATTTTTCAAATGAATAACGCTGGCTTGCTCCGCATAGTTGGCTGAGCCGCTAACGCTCTGTATAACAATCCGCGTCAGTTATGCATTATCACGTTGCGTGAGCTTCCTGACACAGGTCAAATTCGAATGCAAAGTTTTACGTTCGAATATGCATATTTTTTTTTACATTCGACGAATATTCGAAATTCGAATTAAAATTTGACAGCCCTAAAGTCTTGTGTCTGATAACCTTGTTCAATTAAACTGTACATGTGGATAAATTTACCCTTAAAAGTGTTGATGCAGGGAGTTGAACTTAAAATCAAAGCTTGAATATAAACCAGTAGTCAATCAATATAAAATTATTCATTTTTTATTTGCATGTACATAAACATTTACATTATCTTAAACAGAAGGAGGTAAACAGAGTTCAGAAAGCACTCCATTTATAGACCTTTTGCGAGTCAACATCATAGATACGTCACACGCGCATGTGGTGGCAGAAAAACAGTGGAAATGAATGAGACACGAGTGAAACGAACAATATAACTCACTAGAAAATGTTTTGTTGTGCTGTTGAGTGTCAGAATAGGAATGCCAAAATAGATGACCTTAATTTTTAGAGTATATCGTCGTCGAAGACACCATTTGAAGATAAACGTAGGTGTTTATGGTTGCAATAAAGCCCTCAACCGGACAGACTGGAGTGATGAAATCATCTGAAAATCTTTTAATAATTTGAATAGAAAATAATTAGAGAAGATATTAGGGCTGTCACTTTTGAGAAAAATCAAATTCGAACGGATTTCGAATATCATGCAATGTATCCGAATATATTCGAATATCTAGGCGCCACCCCCCCCCCCCGCGCATCAAAAACCCACCGCAATGGAGATTCAATCACAAAATTATTAACAGTGACATTCATAAACAGGGTTGTCTGGATTACTTTTTTACTTAATGTTTGAAACAGCAGGTTATCAACTTATGAATAACAAACTTATATATAAAAAAATCGATTCAGAACAGTTACAAACAATAACGTGACAACTTACATAGCAGCAGGAGTATATAGGCAGACGCAAACGGAATTCGCGCCCGCAGATTTCGGCAGAAAACTCAGCGGAATTCCGCGGATTTAATGACCGTCATTGACAAGCACACATATCCCACGCTTGAGCGTGTTTGTGACCAGAACTGTCATTGACAACAAGCACACATACAAAGCCTATCCCGCGCGTTTGTGAGCCGTCATTCACAAGTACATTAACCCCGCGCGTGCTGTTTGCTTGCCCGTTTTCAATGATAGAGAGCGCAAACCCTTTGATACTGGAGATGAAATTAAACTTACCGCTGAGTTAAGCAGATCTCACTTGTCGTCAATGTGACGTGCAACAGTCAGCACATGATCATTTCAAATCCGTTTACAAGACAAATGCTGTTGTTGTTTAATATAAAGTTTACATTGCGTTGTAAAAATTATGAAATTATCTTCATACATGCTAATTTCATAATGCAACGTATCAACACAAGCTTTTTATTCTGCTATAATATTTAACACTATAAACAATATGTCATTTCATATACAAACTATAATCCTATCTTGACATGCACATGAGGTTCATTTTGGTCCCATTTGATTCCCTCTCTTGCGCACAGTTGCCGTCTTCGGTCTCACTCTCAGCCTCCTTCCTATTACGAGGTGTTACTGTAAAAAATGCGCTACACATGGCATTTAAAAAACCGGATGGTTTATTTATAGTTCGAATACGGATATTTCACGTCATGTTCGAATGCATATTCGAATATCGAATAAAAAAAGTGACAGCCCTAGAAGATATCCGGTGTTCTGTCGAAGTCTGTTCCCTCTATGTGTCTCTTATAGCGTTTTCATCACGTTACGTTTATAATTTATTTAGAAAGCAGTGTTTCCTCTAGGATTTTTTTCAGCTGTGGCGGCAGGGGGCGCCCATGATGATTATAAATGTAAAAAAAAATTAATGTAGAATATAGGCTACAGTAAACTAACATGTATTTTTTTATAATTTTCACGCTGTCATTTACTTTTCCTTATATTTATAGCATATTGCTTTTCTATGTTTGATCTAAACTGTATTTTCTTAAAAAAACGTTACACAGCTGCGTAAGTAGTTTGGATATTTCATTGTAGTTTTAATGTAGTGTGCATTGCAAGTTCGTCCTCGTGTTTAGCGTACAGAGCTGTTACAAAGTCATGCAGTCCTGTTTGATAATCCGCACCGCTGTGATTGACAGAACAACCGACCAGTTATCCGACATCAGCAGCAATTTTATTTCACACCCGTACCATTTGACATAAAGACTGTGACCCCGAGCCGGTCACACCGCAAATCGCGCAGTTAAATATAAACCTTTACCGGTCTTCAGACAGATCTTAAACACAAATAAGCACGGGTCATTTAAAAACGAGTCGAATTTTGGTCTTGGATGTTAGACCCGCATTTAATCTTGTCTATTGAGTCCCGACCTGCATCTACAACACAAATGACACGCGAATAGCCTATTACACCCGTTAGATCAAATATTATGCGGTTCACCCGCGGGTACCCCGACCCTGCTGTTTCGTCTGAAAACAGATAAAACAGTCTCAACGTCTGCCTCAAGTTTCTATTACCAACGTTCTTCTCTTCCACGGGAATAATGTAAGTTTCCTTACAAACAGATTCGACTATTAATGTCTTGCAGTCGCATATAAGTAGTATTCAGTATTTAGCCTTTTGTTTTTGGACAAATATCTTATCATTTAATGTGAAACTTTGTGAGTGTCGATCTAAAGCACAGACGATTGACTGACAGCTGAGGGCTCAGCAGTGCGCTGCGCTTATAGCCTATACTGAATAACTAATGGCCAGATAAGTTGATAATATGAGTACAGTGATTCCAAATGAATGTCCAAAAACTCGTAATATGTTAAATCAAAAGTTTAATTATGTCTTTTCTCGCAGCCCTGCGCTGTGTTGGTGTAGATATGCGCCGGTGAACATCATATGCGTGATGACCTTGCAGCTTAAATCACCCTAAATTTATAGTCATAAAGATAAAAGTAAAACAACATTCGCAACTTCAAATGATGTATTTTTATTTTTGTAAACTCACAATAAGGAGAAAACCTTGTGCTTATTTATAATCATTAAAAACATGACGTGCTTTCTGCTGGTTTGGTTTTAAAGCGCGTCACAAAAAAAGAACAGAAACTCAAATACTTTTTTATTCGTTTTGTCAATTTAATAATTATTTAAGTGCAACATATTTCGTTTAGGCTTATTTATTTTATTATTATTTCTCAAAACAGAAACGTAGCTTAATAATCCTCTGTTGATTTAAATCTATTTGTGCATGAAACTAAACCCATGGAGGAAATTATGATATTTTAGGAGATTTATTTATAAATGAGTGAACAACGCAAATCCGGAAAGGAATTTATTTCAAGACAGCCAGTCTCGCAGTAGCTTTTTTGCGAGCTCCCGCTGTGGGTTTTGTCTAGAAGGGATACAGCAAATGCCGAAAAGTTACGGATTAGATTTGGAGGTAGGATTATTAGGATTAAAACAGCGGTTCTGGCTAAATTAGATACAAATACATCCTACAATCGTGTGAAATTTTGTGTTTAGAGTTGGGTTTGGTTAAAGGATTAGGATAAAACAGTGCTCATCCAACGAGATTTCGTTTGCTGTATCCCTTCTATCCACAACCGCAGGCGTGGCGGGGATGTTTTATGAGTGGCGGGCCGCCACGGTTGAATGTATATAGCGGAAACACTGGAAAGATTAAAGATTTGAATTGGTTCATAATATCAATAATATTACCATTTAAAGTTTTCGTATTTCTTTCGTTTTCTATTACTTCTTTTTACCTTATATCTTAGCCTATGTCTGTCTTCTTTGAAAACAGGAAATGATGAAATAATTAATAAATTATATTATACAGAAAACATGATAGTATAAGTACTTCAGCGATTCATACTGTAAAAATAATTGATTTACCAATAAAGAACAATACATATACACTACATACATGCACACATATCAGTAGCCAAGCCATTTAAACTTTTAATGTATTAAAAAAATTAACTTGGTGAAAACGTTATAAGAAACATTACACTTAAGAGAAATATAGGGAAAACAGACTTCTACAGAACACCGGATCCTTCAAAATCACAGTTTAATGCTAAAACACTTCACACAGCTATTGAGAAGCCTTCACTTTGTCCCACCAGTTGGGCTCCGCCCACACAAAATGTCATCTCTGTTTGCAAACACGCAAAAGGTCTATAGTACTAGCCTATATTTTGTCAAATGGTTTTAAATTAGGTAGCCTAACTAATAGGATTGCCGCGATAGTCGGTGAAACGGTAATAACCGATGCTTCAGCCTCTCACCGGTTATATCACTTGCCCAACGCGACACCGTCTTTCACCGTCGTTTTGATATTTTCGTGTAATTAAATCATTTAGTTTCGTTAGAGAGAGCAAACACTAACAACCAGTGTTTCCGCTATATACATTCAACCGTGGCGGCCCGCCACTCATAAAACATCCCCGCCACGCCTGCGGTTGTGGATAGAAGGGATACAGCAAACGAAATCTCGTTGGATGAGCACTGTTTTATCCTAATCCTTTAACCAAACCCAACTCTAAACACAAAATTTCACACGATTGTAGGATGTATTTGTATCTAATTTAGCCAGAACCGCTGTTTTCATCCTAATAATCCTACCTCCAAATCTAATCCGTAACTTTTCGGCATTTGCTGTATCCCTTCTAGACAAAACCCACAGCGGGAGCTCGCAAAAAAGCTACTGCGAGACTGGCTGTCTTGAAATAAATTCCTTTCTGGATTTGCGTTGTTCACTCATTTATAAATAAATCTCCTAAAATATCATAATTTCCTCCATGGGTTTAGTTTCATGCACAAATAGATTTAAATCAACAGAGGATTATTAAGCTACGTTTCTGTTTTGAGAAATAATAATAAAATAAATAAGCCTATACGAAATATGTTGCACTTAAATAATTATTAAATTGACAAAACGAATAAAAAAGTATTTGAGTTTCTGTTCTTTTTTTGTGACGCGCTCTAAAACCAAACCAGCAGAAAGCACGTCATGTTTTTTAATGATTATAAATAAGCACAAGGTTTTCTCCTTATTGTGAGTTTACAAAAATAAAAATACATCATTTGAAGTTGCCAATGTTGTTTTACTTTTATCTTTATGACTATAAATTTAGGGTAATTTAAGCTGCAAGGTCATCACGCATATGATGTTCACCGGCGCATATCTACACCAACACAGCGCAGGGCTGCGAGAAAAGACATAATTAAACTTTTGATTTAACATATTACGAGTTTTTTGGACATTCATTTGTAATCACTGTACTCATATTATCAACTTATCTGGCCATTAGTTATTCAGTATAGGCTATAAGCGCAGCGCGCTGCTGACCGCTCAGCTGTCAGTCAATCGTCTGTGCTTTAGATCGACACTCACAAAGTTTCACATTAAATGATAAGATATTTGTCCAAAAACAAAAGGCTAAATACTGAATACTACTTATATGCAAGACATTAATAGTCGAATCTGTTTGTAAGGAAACTTACATTTATCCTGTGGAAGAGAAGTACGTTGGTAATAGAAACTTGAGGCAGACGGTGAGACTGTTTTATCTGTTATCAGACGAAACAGCAGGGTCGGGGTACCCGCGGGTGAACCGCATAATATTTGATCTAACGGGTATAATAGGCTATTCGCGTGTCATTTGTGTTGTAGATGCAGGTCGGGACTCAATAGACAAGAGTAAAATGCGGGTCTTACATCCAAGACCAAAATTCGACTCGTTTTTAAATGTCCCGTGCTTATTTGTGATTAAGATCTGTCTGAAGACCGGTAAAGGTTTATATTTAACTGCGCGATTTGCGGTGTGACCGGCTCGGGGTCACAGTCTTTATGTCAAATGGTACGGGTGTGAAATAAAATTGCTGCTGATGTCGGATAACTGGTCGGTTGTTCTGTCAATCACAGCGGTGCGGATTATCAAACAGGACTGCATGACTTTGTAACAGCTCTGTACGCTAAACACGAGGACGAACTTGCAATGCACACTACATTAAAACTACAATGAAATATCCGAACTACGTACGTAGCTGTGTAACGTTTTTTTAAGAAAATACAGTTTAGATCAAACATAGAAAAGCAATATGCTATAAATATAAGGAAAAGTAAATGACAGCGTGAAAATTATAAAAAAATACATGTTAGTTTACTGTAGCCTATATTCTACATTAATTTTTTTTTTTTACATTTATAATCATCATGGGCGCCCCCTGCCGCCACAGCTGAAAAAAATCCTAGAGGAAACACTGCTAACAACTGAATGTGTCTGTTGTCTGTATTCAGCGGAGCTCAACGCGCGTCACGTCACAGAGCAGCAGGTGTCAGATTTCATTTATTTCTGTCAGAGTTTGCAAGGCAAGCTGACTGACCAGATGATGACAGAAGCCGCGTGCTTTGCTTGTTTTTGTTATAATATACATATATGATGTTTAATATAAGCGAGATCATTTTGTTGTTTTTCATCAAGAAAAATATTAAACCCATCATTTAAGCAGCGCTTTTATGGAGAAGTAGCCGGTTGCTCTGCTTGGGACTGGAGGGTTCTGTGAGAATTACCTGTGCACATTGACTCAAGCACTTAAGTAAACCAGCTGTTGCCCTTGCATTGCACGCAAATTCATAGGCGATTTAACGCAGCTTACGCAAGCGCTGAATTTAAATAGTTGCGTAATTCAAAAGTGAAAGTAAAATGTGCACGTCTGCATGCGCATTTATAAGCCCTTCCCACTCGGTGATACCGGGATCACCGAGTTTGTGACGCGCCGATTAACCGGTGGGAAAATTACGTCACTGCGGCAACCCTACTAACTAACTGTTGTTACTCTGTTCTGTTTTGGTCACTTTCGTAGAGAAATATTACAGTACATATCTTGTATTATTATTGCACTACATATTATGTGTTGTTAATGTTATAAACTGATATAATGTTTTTATAGTGAATTTGGTGAGGAGTCGATTGAGAGGATTAAATCCTCTCAAAGAGGTTGAATATTACGTGAGGCTGGCTAAAGACAAGGAAAGCATCACTTGGAAATATATCAGTCAAACTAAAGGTAATATTTGTTTTGTGAACTTTGTGTCTCTTTGCAAGTTAACCACAGTTATACATAGCAAAAAAATCCAGAGTGAATTTAACTCTCCTGGGAGTACATGTGGGACCACACTCAAGTAGGGGTGTGACGGTCATTATATAACCGTGAGACCGACGGTTATAGTTGAACACCGTCATTAGAACTCTATAACCGCCAAAACCGTGTTATTAAAATATTTTTTTAAACATTTTGTATCATAAAGAATTTTTAAATACTAATTAAAAACAACTGTTAACAGTCTGTGTTACACGCCCCCTCACGTTCTCAAGCAGTGAAAAATACAGAGCGGAGCAGACACTGACAACGTGCTCACATACAGGACAAACCAGGTTACTTTTCGGTTACTTTTGAGATTTAACATATTAAACAAAGTCTCACCTTTCAAATCATCTCTTCCTTCTAGTTAATTTATAGCATCAAATAAACATGAATGACCATGAGAAGGAATGTTGTTTAAACCGCGGAAAGGCGTCAGTACACTCCGCTTTTCAAGTTCAAATCCTCCCATGCTAATCTACTAACTCTCTTGAACGCAGATTCACTGCTAGTTGTCTTGCTGTTAATTTTAAAGAAACGTAGAGCAAGTAGCTAATCAGTGTCTAGTTTATTCAAACGCCGGGTGAGCACTGTGCAGCGCGTCTGCGGAGAGCGTTTGCTGCGCGTGGCCATTGTGCTTTTACACCGGCTGCGCTTAATAACAATCTCAAGTTCATATTACTTTCTTTTACCTGCATTTATGAGCAAAACCTCTTCTATACGCTTTTATCCACATTGTTTTCGTGCTGTTCTGGTCCGTGTAATGACAGATATAGACACAATTACAGAAATAAAAGCCCAATGCACAAATCTGTTTCTCTGAAGATTATTAAAATAGATGATAGATAGAGGATTAATTTATGCTGGGCAGAGAGTGACAGCGCAGTCTTCTGGCAACAGTGTGTTTTTTTTTTTATATTTCATTACTTTCTGTTAAATTGTTCAAAGTTATTACTGTTTAAAACACACTTGGCATCACATTCATGATTTTATGGTAAAATGACACTTTCCCGTCAATCCACGAGCATTTAAACGAGCAAAACGCCCCCTACCGACGGTTATGTGACGAACCGTCACATTTGACTCACGTCATAACCGTCATCACCAATTCTGAAACCGGCACACCCCTACACTCAAGTGTGTGAAAGTGTTAAAATAAGTGTGTTAGGCCTAGTCCACATGGACACGGGTATATTTATAACCAGATTTTCCCTAAAAAATAATCCCGTTCACACATGCTCGGTTTAAATTAATATATCCATCCACACTATAAAGCAAAAGCACGCTATCAAGCGCTGTCAAGAGCATGCCACACCAGCAATATAGTGAGATAACTGAGCATCTATCTGTATACATGTTAGAAGCCCTGTTAGCACCGTTATTAGCAAGATACGTCTGCCATTGCACAGAATCATCAACAAAGCAGTCAGCCGCGCACAATCTTGACATCAAACACAGTGGATAATAGGGGTGGAACGGTACACAGAAGTCACGGTTCGGTTCGTCCCTCGGTTCAGACGTCACGGTTCGGTTTAATTTCGGTACAATGGAGGGAAAGCAAAACAAAAATGCAGAAGGCAAATTTTTTCTGTACTTAAAATAATCTTAAAAACAATAATCTGTGTTATTGTGAGATCTCATGAATATGAACTGAAATGCATTTAACATATCTCGTATAACAAAAATGTATAAACTTGTACTCATCTTTCATACAAAGATGGGTTTCAGATGTATTACAAGCAGTGTTGGGAACGTTACTTTAAAAAAGTAATTAGTTATAGTTACTTATTACTTCTCACAAATAGTAACTGAGTTAGTAACTCCGTTACATTATTATAAAAGTAATTAATTACCAGGAAAAGTAATTACTGCGTTACTTAAAAAAAAGTAATAATTCAAATAACTTGAATGCCCCTTACAAAATTAAATATGTTAAATTAATAAAATGGATACTATAGAGAAATCACTAATTTTGTGGCAGCATGTGACGATGTGAGGTGCTTTATTAGATCAGAATTACTTGCCACAGACGTGGAGAGACTTTTTCTTCATGGGCATAAGTTGCACATTACACAAACATTCTTGCCTTTCACCTCAACAATGGAAAAGTAGTGCTTTATACTTCGTGTCTGCGACCGCTACCTTTGAGCTTGTTGTACTTGCCATCGCCCTGTCGCCTGTGTTTTCGGAGTGATTGATGCGCGATGACCGGGCTGCATGTCAGTGCTTTGAGATGGGGCACAGTCAGCAGCAGCACCGCTGCTCGTTGAGAAGACAAAACGACGCGTATTTTCATGTCAGTCTACAAAAGTCTCCAGCCACGCCAGAAAAGATAGCTAGATTTGTCCTATAAAGTCGCTAAAGTGATAGAAAGTTGCTAAATCTAGCGACAAAGTGACCAAGTTGCTCAGACTTTTTAACACTGCTGCTCGCTCCTCTGACTTGGACTGCGCGTGTGGGCGGGCCTTTTTGTGAACTCTGCCTCTGGTTGGCTACCGATGGAAATTAAGCCAATCATCATTCGTTATGTTTCTCACAACACACACAAGAGAAAAACAGTGTTTGGCTGAGAGAGTGAGCATACGCGGCTGAAAATCACTACAGTAAGATCAATTTTAGTAACGCGCCGCATTTTAATGTCAGTAACGATAACGGCGTTATAACGGGGGAAACAGTAATTTATTTGATTACTCGTTACTGAAAAAAATAACGCAGTTACTAACGCCAATTACTTATAACGCCGTTATTCCCATCACTGATTACAAGTTACCTAAATACATTTTTAAATTACATTTTAGCACATTTATTTCATATTAATGTACTAAAGATAAAAAAAAATGTAGGCTTGTAGGATGCATTAATAGGTGTGTATGACTTCATGAGGCGCTGCAAGAAACGACAAGTGAATGACGTCAGAGTAACGCAAGAGCGTTTTGAAATCAGCCTCCTCCGCAAGATTTCTCGCGGTACTCTGACACTAATGGCGCTGCGTAAAGTTGACCACGCTTAAAAAACTGAAAGCAGCTGAACTTGACAGAACTGCCCTGTGTATGCCTGCGCTTCGTCCATTAATTGTATATTAGCAGGACAATTTATCTCCTACTTCTCAGCGTGAGAAATACAAGGTGTGGCATGTGAACTGACTGAAATGCGTGTGTCTCGTGGTGAATGCGTGAGACTTTAGAGCCCTGATTAGATGTACTTCCACTCGCATACCCAACAACTGCTGAAAACGCTGACACACAGTCCTCGTCTTTTCCACCACTCTCTCGCCTGTACTACTGTAACTGACTGGAAAAGTGAAGTTTTGCCAAAGTTGCGATGCCATACTCGCTGTCGCTGCTATCTCACTCACTCCCTCACTAGACCGTCAACCTGACAAAAAACTGCAGAGTGCCAGAATGTAGACGGGCTCTCATAGAGCGCATACATAGGTGGAGCTCTGCTGCATCGGCCCCAATTATAGCTTCAGAGCTAAAGCGTGGCTACAGATTAGTTGTCCCTAAAGAACCCGCGTATCTTAACAGTAGTGTGTCGGCCGATTGTTTGGCCGCATACTCAGCAACAGGTGGTGATGTTTTTGCACGCACTCCACACAAGTTCATCTTTAAAGTTTTCTTGCACATGCCCTCGTCGACTTAAAAATTTTCTAATTGTGCATCCATGCTACTGCTCTTTTTAGACGTGTCCAGTCAGAGAAGTAATTTAGAAATCGACCAGTTGGAGATTCCTTTTCATTTGTCATAGTAGCACAAACACAGATCTTTTCTCTCACTTCTGGATCACTATCTAATGTAAGATTCACATCTTTCTTTGCTTCTGGCCAGTGTGATGGTGGCTTTAAAAGGAAGTCAGGTCCATTGATCCAAACCTTTGTCCGAAGGAATTCCTCGGTTTTTATCCTTCTTGACGCTGCATCTGCTGGATTTAGTTTAGAATTAATGTACTTCCACTGAGAGGGTTTCGAGTAAGAATGGATAATGGAGATTCGGTTTGCTACGTAGGTTTTGAATTTTTTTGTTGTGTTGGCTATGTATTTCAGAACAGTTGTGCTGTCTGACCAAAAGAAAGACTCAGTTTTGTGAAGTTCCAACTCTGTTTTTAACATTCTGTCTAGGCGTACAGCTAAGACAGCAGCCCCAAAGGATCATAGATTGAACACACAACAGATAAAATACCACATCTTGTTATTGGGTGCTGTTTAATTACAGTACTGAAAGTAAAAATGTCCTTTTGGACATCCCATTGAACACCTAGAGATCTTTCTGTGGGAAGCTGATCTTTGCTGAGGTCCAGCATTTTCACTCCTTTGGCTCAATCTTTCTGCGGGATGACACTGAGAACGGCACGTTCATTGCAAATCCATTTGTTAAGTCGAAAACCTCCTTTGCTGCACACTTCTGTAAGCTGATGATACAGAGATATAGCTTGGTCCACTGTATTCACAGATTTTAAGCAGTCATCGACGTAGAAATTTAGCTTGATGGTATTAATTACTTCTTCTCCATAATCCTTTTGATTGTCATCAGCAGTCTTTAGCAAAGCAAAGGTGGCGCAGCTTGGTGAAGATACTGCTCCAAATATGTGAACAACCATTCGGTACTCTTTGAGATCTTTTGTAATGTCTCCATCAGGCCACCACAAAAAGCGTTGAAAATCTACATCCTCTCTGGCTACTCTGACCTGGTGAAACATTCCTTCAATGTCTGTTAAGAGGGTAATGGGACCTTGACGAAATCTAAGTAGGACACCTAAAAAATTATTCGTCAAGTCTGGACCTTGCAAAAGTTCTTTATTCAATGAGGTTCCACCAAATGTAGCCGCACAGTCATATACCACACGCAGTGTCTTTTTGCGTGGGTGCCTAACTCCATGATGGGGTATATACCACACTTTTCCTTGGTCTGTTTCCAGTTGGTCATTGGGGACCATTTCTGCATACTCTTTTGCAATTACATCGTTCACAAACTCCTTGTACTCTGTGAAGAATGTTATGTCATTTTTGAACTTCCTTATCAAATGCTGTGCTCGCTGAAGTGCCATCTCCTTATTATTTGGTACTTTTACATTTGCTTCACAAAAAGGCAATTTTAGATAGTAATGTCCATTCTTAAGTTCTGCAGTTCCTGAAACAATTTCCATGAATTGTCGATCTTCTACCGACATCTCTTTTTTTTCATCATACTGCTGCTCAATGAAATCTTGATTATACTGCTGGATTAACAGTTCCTCCAAGTTTTCAATGGATACTCTATTCACTTGTACTTCTGGAGCATCACTCTTTCCTTCATCAATATCATAGCTAATTGGACCATTTATGACCCATCCAAGGAGAGTTTTAACAGCATATGGCCCACTACCTTGGCTGTTTATAATTCTCCATGGTTCCAGTGCTTTCGGGACATTGACACCTATGAGCAATCCAATGCTTGCATT
This sequence comes from Paramisgurnus dabryanus, assembly GCF_030506205.2. Classification (NCBI taxonomy): domain Eukaryota; kingdom Metazoa; phylum Chordata; class Actinopteri; order Cypriniformes; family Cobitidae; genus Paramisgurnus; species Paramisgurnus dabryanus. The sequence continues at coordinate 1,004,635 of NC_133354.1, read as the reverse complement.
TATTGCAGTCAAATCAACTTCCTTCAGGTAAGGCCACTTTCTTATGTCCTTTTCACTAGGAATGTTGTCTTTGGTGACAGGAATCGAATTTTGTGTATACACATCAGGTAACTTTAGGAATTCATTGTCTCTTAAAGTTGCCACCTCTAAACCAGATACTCTGTAACTTGACACAAGCTTTTCTTGGCCCATTGTTTTCAGAAGTATATTCATTTTCCTTCCTGTTGCATTTAATTGAGTCATTAATTCCTCTGTGCAAAATGTTGCAGAACTACCTGGATCTAGGAAAGCGTATGTCTGCACAATTTTACTTCCCTTATTCACTTTCACATTTACAGGGACAATAGAAAGAGCACAGTCTTTTACACCAGCCCCAGTATACTTATCATCATTTAAAGAAACCAATGCACTTGATATTGAAGACTCTTTTGCCAAACCCTTTGTAGTTTGGCATTCTCTTTGGGCATTTTTAGTCTCTATATGTAAGATGGTAGGATGCTGTTGATGACAAATCTGACAACACTTGCGTTTTTGACAGTTTTTACTCATATGTCCTTGTCCTAGACATCCAAAGCATAATCCTTTTGTTTTAATGAATTCCATCTTGTCTTTGTTAGGTTTTTCTTTAAATACACCACAAGTTTCCAATGTGTGATCTTTAGCACAAAACATGCATTGCCTTTTAACTGTATTTGAAGTAGGGCAATCTTATTTCAGCTTTACATTATCTTGTTCCATTACAGAAGCCACACTCGTAGCAAAACTGCTACTTTTGCTGGTAGCTTTAAAACCGTGCTTTACAGTTGTGACTTTAGAGATTCCCCTCTTTTCTGCTAGACTTTGTATGTCACCAAATACAGGGTCCAATAAAGTTCTTGTTTAATTTTCTATAAATTCAAGAAGACCTTTGAACTTAACCTTTCTCTTGCACCGATCTGGTATACTGCATGCAATTGTTCTCCACTTGTCACGAAGTTTGAAAGGCAACTTGGAAGCAATCGTTCTCATGTTGGCTGAATTTTCCAGCTCCTCCACACAATTTACTTCTTGCATAGTATTATAGCAACCACGAAGAAATAGGGCATAGGCTCTTAATGCAAGTCCATCTTCTGCTTTTAATGCAGTCCAATTCAATGCCTTTTCCATAAATGCAGATACAATCTTAATAGTATTTCCAAAATGCCATTCAAGCTGCTGTTTTGCTTCCTTGTATCCCCTTATAGGATCCATATGCATGCAACTGCGAACAAGATTTCTAGGTTGCCCAACTGTAAATTGCTCCAAATAGTAAAGTTTGTCTTGTGCATTGTCAGTTTTGTTCTCAACACCCAGTTCAAAGGCTTTAATAAATGATCTGAACTAGGGATGTTAACAATTAATCGATCTTCGATTAATTGTCGATAAGAATTTACTCGATAAAACTTAACGATTGTTGAAAAACAAGATCATGCACGTGTGTGCGGCGCATGCGCAAAACACATACAGTCGGAGAAAAAACAATTAAGCGAGCGCGCAAAAGTTAAACTACTAGCTATGATCACAACGATGCTTGATGCCAAGCACACGCATGTGCTTTTTAACGTCATGCTAGACGAGGCTGGCTGGCTGCCAACGCAACGAAATGACATCCGCAGTGGATCTGAGAAGGTCCGAATCAGAAAATGCAAATACGTTTAGGATACTGAAAGCAAAGACCCTCTTCAGGGAAGCCTGCAAGATTAGCATAGCAACGCTGCTATATACAGAGAAGGAGACCAGAAGCCGCTTTTAATGAACAGATTAAAATGTAATCTTAAATTATGGCAAGAAACTGTCAAATGTAAACTGTAACTGACTGTCGTTACACCCTGAATGCTCGCAACATATATCACTGATCATCATTATTGACTGGCTGAGGCGCTGCGTGTATTCTAATGGAAGGTTGCCATCTCCGTAATATAAGCATCTTTGCTGAAAGTACGTCTAAGCTGAGGTGACGACGAGAAAAGTGCACTTTGTGTGCTTCTTGGATATAATTACAAACAGTGTATCAACGACTCGGAAAGCGAGGTAAACAACTTGATAAATAACACTTGATGATAATAAAACTGTTATTTTGACATGGACTTTCAATGCGTCTGTTGCAGAGTGCCCATGTGAGGCGGAGTTATACACTGTGTCTATTAGTCATTATATTTCATTACGAGATAAGTTTAAATTGATGATTTTATCAAAACAACAACTACATTGACTCATTTTACAATCCCACTAGCATGTTATTTAGACAAAATAAAATCTTTTAATTCGCGTGAGGAAGCTGTCGTTTTTATGCACACTTTTATGTCATTGGCTATATGCCACTGCAGTGAAGGCTTATTGCACTATTACTGTTAACGATTATTCGATTGATTGATCGTTAATTTAAATGATCATCGAATATGGGAAATTGCATAAATTGACATCCCTAATCTGAACTGCAAAGGATCACCATCAAAAACAGGAATGGTTCTTGTTGGAAGAAGGGATGTTTGCTGTTGCTTCACCAATAAAGCAGTTATTTCATTTTGTCTTTTCATAATATCTGCATACGCTGTATTTTCAATAGAACTTGGATGTTTAGTTTTAATCACAGAAGTGGATGCATGCTGCTTTGTTGATTTAACTTGATTTGGCTGTGGTTTCGGTGTTCTTGCAGGTATAATATATTCAGTATGTGTACTGCTTATATCAGACTTTAAACTGATTCTTTCCAAGAATGATTCAGAATTTAAGAAAACATCCACTTTCGCGTCTGCTGCTGCCATTTCAGCTTCTAAAGCAAGTTTTTCCTTTTTTGCTTTTAATTGAACCTCTTCCATGTCTAAAATATGCTTTTGCTCCAAAGCTTGCGCTTTAGGTTTTAGCGCTGCACGTTCTGCTTCAGCTTGTAAAAGAGCAACAGATGCACTTGTTTTGCTTTTAGAAGAAACTTTAGACGACTTACGTGAGGATTTTGTAGATGATTTATCAGAGGCCTGAGAAACACTGTCGTTAGGCCCAACAGCACCTTCACACACTTCATCATTTGCATCTTTTGAATTTTCTTTCATCCACAATTCAATTCCGTTTAGAAATTCCCTGAAGATAATTAATTTCGGTTCATACCAATCTACATGATCGGCCTCCTTTTCATCCTCATTCAGTAAACTTTGCACAGACACTTGCAATTCCATAAACTCTGCCAAAACATTGTTAAAAGTTTCAGTATGTTGAGCAACAGTTTCCTTATTTTCGCCAGCTTCAATTAATGCATTTATTTCATTCCGTTTTCTTGTTAAAACGCCAAGCTTTCCTCTACGGGAAGCGATCAACTTTAACAATTCCTTTTCTTCCATAATCACTTTTTCAGCAGCATCCATCATCAATTAAACATACATTTTGCCACAGCAAGTTCACGATTTGTACAACAGCGGAAGAATATTTTCAAAATCACTTCAAATTAGAGCTTCGTTTCATGATATGCAAGCACGGCGGCTGCTTCGTAAACTTTCCCATGTACTCACGAACAGTTGATTTTCCTTCTTTAAAACCATGTCTTTCTTGTCCGTCTTGCAAAAACAATATTTCCAGGTTTTTTCACTTTGTGTCGGCCGATTGTTTGGCCGCATACTCAGCAACAGGTGGTGATGTTTTTGCACGCACTCCACACAAGTTCATCTTTAGAGTTCATTTGGTTTATTAACAGAAATCTTCTTTTTAGTTGCTTAACGAAGTTGACAGTTCCAAAAAGGTAAATACAAAGGTTAAAAGAATGTAATGAAGTGGTCAAAAAACCGTGTGACGCCACCTGTCCTAATTCCAAACAAAAAACTTCCCTTTACCAGTCTCCGCCCTCTGCCTATATGCAGTAACGTAGATGCGGTGACGCACATGCTATGACGTATCTTTAATAGTAATAATAATAACAATAATAATAAATATAAACAAAATATAAAATACACAAAAAAGGCTCACAAACAAACGGCTACAAGTAGTTCCGCATTACATAATTTTTTTTGCACGCAAGTTTTTTTTATTTCCATACCGTGTGTTCTCCGTTTAAATTCATGCACCGAACCGTGACCCCCGTACCGATTCGGTTCGAAACTTATACATGTACCGTTCCACCCCTAGTGGATAACGGCGCACATTTTGACATCGCAAGGCAAAACCCCCGGTTTTACTTTCTACACGACACCACTGTAACCGGGGTTTCTTAAAAAGCTCACCCTGGCCGGGGTTTTCAAACATGCTCGGTTTCAGTGCCCTGATACTGCGGTTTCATGTGGATGAACGGCCGAACCGCGTGAAAAAACTCATGGTTATAAAAATACCTGTGTCCGTGTAGACTAGGCCTTAAAGTAACCCTGAAGCACAGTTAAAGTTAATGAGATAATTAGGTGATTAATTGAGTGATGATTGAGTGATGATTATTCCC